>NW_024750505.1:0-14206 GCF_018991925.1 Homarus americanus
TGTTCATTACCACCACCATCCTGGTCAGTGTAGTGTTCACTACCACCACCAACCTGGCCAGATGTTGTGTTCATTAACACCACCAACCTCGCCAGTTTTATGTTCAATACCACCAATATCCTGGCCCGTGTTGTGTTCATTAACACCACCACCATCCTGGCCAGTATAGTGTTCATTAAAACCACCATCCTGGCCAGTGTAGTGTTCATCAACACCACCAACCTGGCCAGATGTTGTGTTCATTACCACCACCATCCTGGTCAGTGTAGTGTTCACTACCACCACCAACCTGGCCAGATGTTGTGTTCATTAACACCACCAACCTCGCCAGTTTTATGTTCAATACCACCAATATCCTGGCCCGTGTTGTGTTCATTAACACCACCACCATCCTGGCCAGTATAGTGTTCATTACCACCACCATCCTGGCCAGTGTAGTGTTCATTACCACCAATATCCTGGCATTTGTTGTGTTCATTACTTCCAATATCCTGGCCAGTGTTGTGTTCATTAACACCATTAACCTGGCCAGTGTTGTGTTCAATAACACCACCAACCTGGCAAGTGTTGTGTTAATTACCACCACCAACCTGGCCAGTGTAGTGTTCATTAAAACCACCATCCTGGCCAGTGTAGTGTTCATTAAACCACCATCCTGGCCAGTGTTGTGTTCATTACCACCACCATCCTGGCCAGTGTTGTGTTCATTACCACCACCATCCTGGCCAGTGTTGTGTTCATTACCACCACCATCCTGGCCAGTGTTGTGTTCATTACCACCACCATCCTGGCCAGTGTTGTGTTCATTACCACCACCATCCTGGCCAGTGTTGTGTTCATTACCACCACCATCCTGGCCAGTGTTGTTTATCTTACTTCGTCATCTCCTGTAGAGGTGAGAGCGTTTCTTAACCTAATACTTTACCCTATAAACATACTCGTCCACATCGACTTATATGAACCACCTGACGTGTTTACAACGATGGAAGGTCAACTACCGTGAAGAGCCGCCTCTCACCCAGACTGATGTGTTGTTCAAGTTAGTCAATAAACTCGATGACTCCGTAATTGTGTGACAAAATAAACAAAAATGCATCCAATATTGTGTGATGTGGCTGTGGGTGACTAAATATTGACTCCAGCTAAAACTGAAGGTGAATTAAAGTTAGTGTCTTTGGTCGGCACTTGTGAGAGGTGCACATTATTTACTTATTACCATCCAACACTGGTTCATCACACTCACCCGGGTAGTTAAGTCACATAACAGGGCGGGACAGTGTTGCGGGCAAGTGACCAGGACAACCACAGTACGTCAGGCATTACCTTTATTTATTTATTTATTTATTTATTTATTTATTTACTTTATTTTATGAGAGGATCACTATTCTTGATGGAACACAAATGTTAGCAACAACATATACTGTATCTTTTTATCTGATTAAAACATGAAAAGTACTAATTTTTTCTGTAAATTTTCTGGATTCCTCGACCAGAAGTACGATATGAGTGTGTGTGTGCGCGCGTGCGTGTTTGCGTCTCCCCCCCCCCCATTGTCCGTCCGTGAATAAATTTTTGTGCTGGACGGCTCCAAGAATTGCCTTGAGACTTTCCATCAGCTGTCTAAGCCTCCCGGGGTTGACGAGGATGGTCAGGAGCTAACTCCTGCCACTAATATTACAAGATTTAAGAAGAAACACAATATAGTCTGTTGATCATGGAAATGTCACACTCAGCCCCGCCCACCAATATGACGTATGGTTTTGTGATTGGATGATGTGGCAGTATTCTCTGTGGAAGCAAATATTTTTCAATCTACAGCACTTGATTAACTTTGTTTTCTAGCTGGCCAATCACAAGCAAGGCGAGATAAAGAGGGCGGGGTTATTTGACATTTACATAATGAACAGGCCATACAGTAGTTATTGATGAAAATGTGTATGACAAATTAATTTTGATTTGTCAATACATAATATTTTCATTTATTGTTTTTTTTTCTCCAGAGAGCGTTTTACTATCTGGGGGCAAGAGACAGGCAGTTGGAATTAAAATATTTAGTCACTTAATAACTACGTAAAGCAAAAGAGCTTCATTTACTGCTTTAACAAAAATATTTGGTTATTTGAGGTTTATTAGAAAAATTTCGTTGGAAAGGTATTTTTTGACGGATTTTTTTGTTTATTCATGGAAAATAATCCAGATACAACCAACACAGGATGATTAAACTCACCAAGAATGACTATATAAACTATGAAAACAAACACTGTATTTTATATACCAGCAAAGCCAGAATTACAGCGGAAACTCATCAAAGTCCAAGTTAATATGTAACGTTCAGTTCTGGCCACTAGTTCCAGGGAGCCCATGGCCATTCAAATCATCGTTCAGGTATAGTAATTAACAGCAAGAGAAGCGTCATTCAGCAGACACTGAGGGGTGGATCTGGTGCATTCAGTGATATTAAAGTTAAAGCCGTGTAACAGTACGGACGGCCGCTTGAGAGTTGGTGGTCACGACACTCGGGACAACGCCGCTGTCAGTAGAGTTGAAGGTTGAAACATTGGCAACAACACATTCTCAATAACTTGCTTCTCACATTCTCAATAATTTGCTAATCACATTCTCAATAATTTGCTTCTCACATTCTCAATAATTTGCTTTTCACATTCTCAATAATTTGTTTCTCACATTTTCAATAATTTGTTTCTCACATTTTCAATAATTTGCTTCTCACATTCTCAATAATTTGCTTCTCACATTCTCAATAATTGACTTTCTAATAATTTGTTCTTTTTGTGAAGCAGCTGAAGAAAAAGAAAAACATTTGGTCACTAATACACAACCTTCCCTTCTATAGCGTTCTGCACGGTATCACTGGTAAGCGACCCACCTCGATGATAACTTTGTCTCATCACTGACATAATACCGACATGATGTGATCCATATTACCGAGTGTCATGTCAACGGGGCAAGTGGTGAGGATGGTGAAGTCTGCCTTATTTATAGGGTGATCGGATGTGTGGCTATGGTCTCTGAGTGCTGAATAAGGCAGACCACCATCCTCACCATTTGCCCAGACGACAGGACAGCAGAGTAGCTCCTCACCCACCGAGTACAGCCAGTACTTGGTACTCACAACTACTCCGCTACATTACTTTGTTTATAACGGGTATGTTTTGTTCTTGCTTGTTGTAACATACGTGTTTATCTTTGTCATTTACCTGTAGGATCGAAGCTTTTGGTTAATTTGAGTGTTTTTGTTGTGTATGGTGTAATTGAAGTAAAGATTAATTTATACTCGATGGTTTGTTGTTCAGTGTAGTTTTCTCTCAATTTGCTTAGTGATTTAAGTATCTTATTCTATTCGTCATACTGATTTTTTCGACGCTATTGTATTAATTTTTTTTTTAGTCTGTTGATGACAAGAGATTTGCCGAAACGTTAACCAATAAATGTTGCTGTTTGTCCACAAGTTGGTGCTGTTATTCATCGTTCGTCAACGCTTCCCCCGAGGAGGAGGAGGGACGTGTGGCTGTCCTGTTGTTGTGAGAATGGCCAAGCCATAGTCCTCACTCTGACCATTACTTGGCTTTATTATACAATGAAATATATTGATGTATGGCTGTAGTGTCACTTTAATATGTACTATATGTACTGAGATGGCTACTGGAAGTCCTCTCTCTCTCTCTCTCTCTCTCTCTCTCTCTCGAGAGAGAGAGAGAGAGAGAGAGAGAGAGGACTTCTAGTAGCCATCTCAGTACATATTAAAGTGACACTACAGCCATACATCTCTCCTCTGCCTTTACCTATTAATTCTCTGTTGAGATCCTTTGAGACGAGTAACTCCCTGGGAGTCAAACTTAACAAACTAAAAGTTTTACTGCGGGAAAGACTTTATGGTAAGAAAAGACTTAGGCTTATCATATATCTCATCATCTTCCTTTTGCTGGTAATCCTCTCACCCCTCCAAAGTCTCGTCCGCCTGAGGCTCACAATTCTCTTTGGAGGATCACATTCGTCTCTCAGGAACAAACTAATTCACTATTTCTCCAGCTCTTGTACCACTGTACACTTACGATAAAAATACATTTATGAAGGCAGAGATTATTGGACTTTCAGCCTTTAGAAAAAGGCCTGAAATGTTTCTATATCAAAAGCTTTACCTTTTCCAGGTGACAATGTAACAACATGACAACCTATATATCTTGGGTTTACTTATCAATAAATTATTAAGCTCACATGTCAAAATTCCTTGGTTTCCCCAAAAACAGAAATTACAAAAGTCAAGAAGAACTCTTCAGATTAGAGAAGGAGAGAAGGACACGTCCATGTTCCTTATGGACACAGACTGGCACATTCCAACCGCATGTTGCGTCAGTCTACACTAGAGGTTCTTGTTCTGTTGAGTCGAACATCAGACCTTTAATATCAGGACTTTATCTTTCGGTCTAGACATACCCTTAGAGTGTTTATACAACTGGCTAGTCTTAACAGAAATCATTGGTATCCAGGGCTTACTGCGTCTGGTGTATCCAGATGATTGGATGAACTTGGCTTCGGATTCTAAGTTAACAATTTCAGCCACGACCAGAACGAGCAAAGTTCTAATCAACTAAAAGTTTTCGAACCTGAATTTCGACAGATATTCTAATGAAAAAACTTCTCTGAGAGCCTAGACGTAGTTTAGTAGGACTTCCTCTGTTCATGTTGAGTTCTTATCCTTCAAGAACAGGAAATCTTCTGAAGTGGTCCCAGGTTTCTCACATAAAATGAGAAATAATGGTGGACAAACTAAGGTTTACTGCACACTAGCTTCCTCTCGGCCACAATTGTGCACATTTCCGTGCCGGAAGGGACGTAGGGACGTACTGCTTTCCGTTCATTCGTGAGTCCATGAGTTCGTCCTTCACTTACCCGGGAGTTGTTGAGGAGTCGAGTATGACAAATAGTAATTGTTTTTAACTCGGTTTAATGTATCACGATAGGTTTACAGACGAGGTCGATAATTAATATTTTTCTCAGTCAATATTTATGTGCATCTGGACTTTGCCGAGTTGCAGCAGGGGATTTGCTCTCCTACGGAATTATAGTCAGAGAAGTAGTTAGTGGCGTCAGAAGGAAATTATAATCAATCAGTCGAGTGGCGGACAACTAACTTTTTATCAGACGTTTGGATGGAATTCTCCTCCAATGATAAGTGTCAGCAGTCAGCAATGCAACTGTGACATAAGTTAACATAATCATCAGTGAGTGAGTCGTGGTGTCTGGAGCACAATAATACTCCCTCGACCCTCAGTCATCTCTAAATCAAACATTTAATTACTCAATGTTTAACAAAACAACTCCAGAGATAACTGTGTAACATGAAACTACAAAAGTTTGTCTGTGGTTCACAACCTTTCTTAGTGAAGACAGACCCCTGTCTGGACTGTAACCCTCTCTTAGTGAAGACAGACACCTGTCTGGACTGTAACCCTCTCTTAGTGAAGACAGACACCTGTCTGGACTGTAACCCTCTCTTAGTGAAGACAGACCCCTGTCTGGACTGTAACCCTCTCTTAGTGAAGACAGACACCTGTCTGGACGGTAAGCACTGTACGGAAGGCTGTCTTTTCCTCCTCGCATCTACCTCAAGGTTTTACGCGAGAAACACATCTTTAACGGCGAAACAGGTAGCTTTCTATTCCCCCTCAGCAAATGTTATTTTTCTGTTCCAGTCAGATATTATCTTTCTGTTGAGAGAGTGAGACACTCCCGAACTACATGTTCATGTAATTAATTTCTCAGTCTGCACCGATGTGTTTTCTGAAATAAGTTTACTAGGGAAGAGTCGGGTGTGTAGTGGGGTGACGATACATAAGAACATAACACAAGCATATGTATGGGGTACTAGGCTGAGACAGTATGAAACATCTTATGTCAGCTTAAAACACTGAACACTTACATAATTGCCACCATAACCACAACTTGTTTGTCGTTTCTCGAGAGGATTTTCAAGTTTAAAACAATATCTGTCCTCTGGTACAGAACCAGCTGGTCTCATAGGTCACGTATCATCCCAAAATTAATGTTCCTTTATTTTTATAAGTGAGGGAATCATAACAAATTAACGAAGGAGACAGAGAAATTAACAGTAGAGGAAAGACAATATCCATGTACGGAGAGTCAGACACAGTGCCCAAGTGTTGTCCATTATATTATTTACCAGCTGATAGTGTCTGACTCTCAGTACATTTGAATATTAAACTGACTCTTTCCTCTCGTGTTGATTTCTTTGTCATATTCGTTTATTATATTAAAACCTTATGAAACGTTTCCACGTACTCAGATGAGTCTTCAGTTATCATCAACTGAAACATGACTTTTTATAAAGCATGAAGAAAGTTCAATAATATACATCAATTTGTAACGAAATTCAGCTCATCAGTGTGAAGCCCACAAAAAACTTGATAAGACAAGTGTGTTGGTTCAGGAGGCTTTTGTGTTGGCTCTTGTGTTGTCTCGTTTAGGGTTGAAGAGTCACGTTTGGGGTCCCATACCAGTCATAAGAAATGGACTGAACCCGTGACGTCCCATTTATGGCTGAGGAGGACCCAAGACGTGACCAGAACCCACTTGGAGCAGTACAGAAGAATATGTGAAGGGTTAGATAAGGAGGTTCGTAGCTGAGGTGACTTGACGAAACGAAACATGACTTTACAACGAAGCAAGTTCGTTTAGGTTCACCGGCGCAGTGGTCTGTACGGACTGTAAAGACACGTCTTAGTTCCTCGCTATGCATGTTGTAGAATGTAATAACTCTCACTGAAGGACAATTATTTTAAGGCAAGAGACTTTAGGAGTAAATGGTAGCCCCTGAGATGAGTCACATGAAGCCATGATAAGAATAGTGAAGCAGAACTAGTCAGAGGATCACAATTATTACCTTGTTATTTTTACTTGATCTGAACCTTCTTCTTCTCCTCAGTGTTACCGGGATATAAGTTAATCATTGTCACCTGAGAATAAAAATAAAATGATGTCAAAGAATGATAAACTTTTCATGATTCTTTGTTTATGCTATTTTAGGAGTTTGTTCTGCAGTAAACATCTCATGAAGGATTTATTTCACACATACAGATACAACAAGAGATAGAGACTATGAATGAATATCAATACATAAGGATTGACTCATAACTCCACTGTCTTAATTTAAGAAAACAATATAGTTATACACCAACGAAATAACAACAGCAGCAGCGGTTTACTGTATAAGAACAGACAATAAATCACACAACAACTGGTTAACATTTATTGAGAACTGTCGGTCGTCCTTGAGAGAACATTATCACTCTGCTGAACACTGATAAGGGAGCGAGAGAGAAGTGTTCTATTTTCACTCCAGTTTGAATTGTATAACATTTAGGGGGGCGGGAGGGGCGATGGTGAATTGTGGACCTTCCCTGTTGGTGCTGTGGCTGGCGATGGATTAGTGGGGAGGCTTGGCTTAACAGTGGCTGGGTCCCTCTGTGGTGCTGTGAGGGTTGTTGTGTAGTGAGGGAGGTGAGGGTTGTTGTGTAGTGAGGGAGGTGAGGGTTGTTGTGTAGTGAGGGAGGTGAGGGTTGTTGTGTAGTGAAGGAGGTGACGGTTGTTGTGTAGTGAGGGAGGTGAGGGCTGTTGTGTAGTGAAGGAGGTGACGGTTGTTGTGTAGTGAGGGAGGTGAGGGCTGTTGTGTAGTGAAGGAGATGAGGGTTGTTGTGAAGTGAAGGAGGTGAGGGTTGTTGTGTAGTGAGGGAGGTGAGGGTTGTTGTTGTGTAGTGAGGAGGTGAGGGTTGTTGTGTAGTGAGGAGGTGAGGGTTGCTGTAGTGGAGGGGAGGTGAGGGTTGTTGTGAAGGGAGGAGGTGAGGGGTTGTTGTGGGGAGTGAGGGAGGTGGGAGGGCTGGTTAGGTAGTGAGGGGAGGTGAGGTCAAAGGACGGAGGTGAGGGTTGTTGTGTAGTGAGGGGAGGGGGGTGAGGGTTGTTGTATAGTGACGGGAGGTGAGGGTTGTTGTGTAGTGAGGGAGGTGGGGAGGGTTGTTGTATAGTGACGGAGGTGGGAGGGTTGTTGTGTAGTGAGGGAGGTGGGGAGGGTTGTTGTGTAGTGAGGGGAGGCAGGGTTGCTGTAGTGAAGGAGGTGAGGTAGTGAGGGGAGGTGAGGGTTGTTGTGTAGTGAGGGAGGTGAGGGTTGTTGTGTAGTGAGGGAGGTGAATGTTGTTGTGTAGTGAGGGAGGTGAAGGTTATTGTGTATTAAGGGAGGTGAGGGGTGTTTTGTAGTGAGGGAGGTGAGGTTGTGTAGTGAGGGAAGTGAGGGTTGTTGTGTAGTGAGGGAGGTGAGGTTGTGTAGTGAGGGAGGTGAGGGTTGTTGTATAGTGACGAAGGTGAGGGTTGTTGTGCAGTGAGGAGGTGGGGAGGGTTGTTGTGAAGCAGGGAGGTGAGGCTGTTGTGTAGTGAAGGAGGTGAGAGGTGTTGTGTAATGAGGGTTGTTGTGAAGTGAGGGTGGTGAGGGTTATTGTGTATAAAGGAGGAGGGTTGTTGTGAAGTGAGGGAGGTGACGGTTGTTGTGTAGTGAAGGAGGTGACGGTTGTTGTGTAGTGAGGGAGGTGAGGGTTGTTGTGAAGTGAGGGAGGTGACGGTTGTTGTGTAGTGAGGGAGGTGAGGGTTGTTGTGAAGTGAGAGAGGTGAGGGTTGTTGTGTAGTGAGGGAGGTGTCGGTTGTTGTGAAGTGAGGGAGGTGAGGGTTGTTGTGAAGTGAGGGGAGGTGACGGCTAAGGTGAAGTGAGGGAGGACGGTTGTTGTGAAGGAGGGGAGGTACGGTTGTTGTGTAGTGAGGGAGGTGAGGGTTGTTGTGTAGTGAGGGATGATATATACTATATACTTGGGCTTCACTGGATGGACTGGGCACGGGGGGCGGTGGGGGGGTATGCCTGGTATTCTGTGTGGTAATCAATCACAGAGCAGCTTCAGGAACTATGCGTCGTGACATACCTGGGCTCTTGTCTTATTATAGAAAGAAAAACAGTAACTAGGCTTCCTTCAGGCGGGTCAGACTAGTATTTTAATACTTACAAACAGAATAAAAAGCACTTCAACACACAGAGATCCATGAAGCAGTTGTAATGACATGGAATGAGGATGGAGTGTGATCGTCTTGACAGGTGGTAAGGGGGTCTGATGTTGGACACCATCGAGAACGTAAGCTGCTGCTCTCACGTGTTCTCATTAACTTTTGAAAGGTTCTGTTTTACTTGTATTAACTATCCTTGTGTCTCTCAAGTGTTAATAGTACTCGAGATATTCTTCTAAAACTTATTATGTTAGGGGGACACACATAAACTATTAGTTCTCTATAGTAAAGTTCACAGCTAATGAAAGATCATCTGTAACTGTATGGTGATGAACGGGTTAGTGTGTGGAATATTTTGGTTGGTTTAGCTTCATGTGATGCCTCGTGTTACATTGTGGCTTAATGGTCCTGTATGTTTGTCTGGATATGTTGTGCTACGGTCCTCAACTCTCTCTGTTGGCAATGTTCTCACGGCACAAATCTGTATTGATAACACACTGAAACATCTTAAGGAAACAGAATAATGCGGCAAGACTATGAAGATACAGAGGATTAAATTCATGGAGAAATAATTAATAAACAAATAAATTAACAAGCAGTAGACCCTAACCTAACCTAACCCAGGGAGTAACCAGTGAGTGACCTTTCGTAAGGCGTCTGGCGGGTAAGGGAAAGGGGGAGTGGGAGCCGTGTACCATTAACTAATAGAGGAGGCGGAGGAGAGATTAAATGTAACAGGTGGAAAGAGACGCATTCTTTTAATTAATAGAAGAGGTGTTGAGAGAGAGAGAGAGAGAGAGAGAGAGAGAGAGAGAGAGAGAGACTTTGTTGGGTTCCTCGTACTCCTCCACGACCAAAATACAATAGAAAAATAACCTTCTTTCCGTGTAACACAAAGATCCCCTCAGACCACGAGACAGCGGAAAGTATTGACTCAGGGAAGTGTAATGACATGGTCCTCCGCGTGAGGGATCAAATACAGCGCTGTAGTTTGTAGTGATTAATGACTGACCATGTTACCTGCATGGACGACAGTAGACTGCCAAAGCAGTTACTATACAGTTACCTAGCGAATAGTAAACGTAACGCTGGTGGGCAACGTAAAGGGTATAATAATAGTCTTAAGACAACCTGAAAAAGTCCCAAATCGACCCGCTCACCTGGGAGACGATCACTCCACACCGTAACGCTTGGAGGATCACCACACAAGAAGGTGTCAGTCTCCAGGTGACGGCGGCAGGAGCCTCACTGTAGCAAGTAGCTGAATAAATCTGTCTATGTGTATTCCACAACCGTTGTATTAAACCTGTACAGTATAACCTTATATCCAACAGCTGTCAATAAACACCTCAAAAATGACCCTCTGACCTCCTATAGGAATGACAGTGCTGGAGAGTCATCACCTCCTCATCACCACCTAAGACAGTGACGGTGGAGAGTCATCACCACCTAGGACAGTGATGGTTGTCATCATCTCATCATCACTACCAAAGACATTAATGGTAGTCACCACCTCATCATCACCACTTAAGTCAATGTTGGTGGTGGAGAGTTATCACCTCTTCATCACCACCACCTAAGACAGTGATGGTGGAGAGTCATCACCTTTCTCACCTTTCTGACCTGGCTTCTGGGCGACAGGGTCTGCCTCGCTTGTCTTCATCAATACTTAATAGGAACATTGGGAGCCAGATCATTAAGCTGACATTGCTATGCATTTTAGACAAACCTTTACTGGAACCGTCATTTCCTCCTGGACATGACGATGGCCATTGACCGAGTCGAATAATATCCATATTGAGTTTTGGTTCCAGATAAAATATACAGAGATCTTTGAGCATTATTAAATCAACCTAATTATCATGTTCCACGAGAAGTTTCTGAGTAAATGCTGTAGAAGGATACACAGACAGACAGACAGACAGACAATAGTTCATCAAGGTGTTTACCAATATGAAAACAGTGGTTGTATGGGAATTATCGGGAACGTCACTGAATTATCATAAACAAGAGAAAACGTAACCTAAATGACAACCTTGGCGCTTAATATATACTGGCGGCCATATTAGACATAGAACTCAAACAACAAACACGACTCTAAGAACTAATAAATAAACCTCAGTGTTAAGTTTCGTCAATATATAAACTCACAGGTCTTTGAAAACCGGACTGTACTTATAACTTAGTTCATTCCGTTCTGGAGGCTTGAAACAACTGCTGCCTCGAAACTGACTATGACTCTCTCTCTCTCTCTCTCTCTCTCTCTCTCAAGAACTCTACGACTAAGAACTTAGAGAAGATTTAACATATCGAGTATTAGGATTTAGTACCTGAACTCTCCTCCGAGAGGGACACCTTTAGTGAGGACATAACTCTCGCCTCTGTCTGCTTCTTGTCAAACATGTTGAGAGAGAAAGAATTATTACAACCTTACAGAGAAAACCTCTTAGAGAGATTCCCACGACTATTCCTCTTCCTCCTCACAGTCAGTCTGCCTCAGAAGGACTATATCACTAATTATTACAGAAGACCGTACAGTTGGCTCGTCAGCTCTCTCATAGAATCAAACAACAAATTCAAAAGGTGTGATCCAGCATTCAGTTACTTGCAGGTCAGTCCCAAAGATAACTTACTGACAGATAAGAGGAAATTGAGGGGAAAATATACCTTTCCTCGCTGCTAATTCAAGGCTGTTTGCTTCAGGGTGTTGCCTTTTACTTAACTCAGACTGGGGCCTTCAGGCGATCAATTTAACCCGAGAATGAATCCTCCAGAACAAGAGTCATGGGTCTCTCAGCCTCACGAGAAAGCACCACAGTTTAACATCAAGGTTCACAGTTACGGTATATTCTCAATCCAGTAACACCTCCTGTGACAGACCAAATGATTCTAACGTAATGTGTTGGGGTGTGACGGGTGGGCGTGGCATGAGTAAGGGTGACGGGGGATGGGACTGGGGTAGGAGTGACGGGGGTGGATGTTTACAGGGGTGGTCGTATCAGGGGCTGGGGTGACAGGCGGTGGGGGTGAACGTTAAAGTTGAGACAGTATCAGTGACAGTGGAGGGATAAATTTGCCCGGGCGTCTGGTGGTGAGGTGTTGGAAGATGGATGTATTGAGTTACGTCCCGTGTGGTGCTTCTGATGGTGTGGTGATGACTGGTGTGTGGTAATGACTGGTGATGACTGGTGTGTGATAATGACTGTGGTGGTGACTGATGTGTGATAATGACTTGTGTGATGACTGGTGCGTAATAATGACTGAGGTGATGACTGTGGTGTGACTGGTGATGACTGGTGTGTGGTGATGACTAGTGTGTGAGTGGAGGAAATCTCGCCATCAACAATATTGTGAGAATATATACATATATATATATATATATATATATATATATATATATATATATATATATATATATATATATATATCTTGATAATATTGATGGAAACAACGGAGTTGTACTGCTTGTTTCCATTTTCCCGTGTGATTTTATCAAGATTTATCTTATCCACGCTTTCATTGTGATTTACATAAATATATATATATATATATATATATATATATATATATATATATATATATATATATATATATATATATATATATATATATATATAACACAGAACATCTATAGTATTTAAATCATTCATCTGTTTTATGTGACCTAAATCGTATGTGTTAAATGTAGTTATAACAACACATGAGAGACCAGACACCGTGACCCAGGTACTCCATCTAATGTGTCACGTTAGTATACATAGATCACTGTGTTACATGTCTTCTTTATGGTAGTGGTAATCTATATATATAACCTCTTCTCTACTGTATACTGGGAGTGACGAGATGGAATGAGCGACTCGTAAGATAGTAGAGTGACGAGGAGTTACAGGTGTGTGAGGCCCTCACTTAATTAACATAACATTTCCTTTAACTTCCTCACAGCATCTTGCGTCATCCAGAGTCATTTTAATTGAGGAGGAAACTGTTGCAATCTGCTGAGTAGTTAATATTATTGCAGAAGATGCAAGAAGCTGTCAGGAAATAGAGAAAAATCTTATGTTAATGAAGGAGACTGTTATTGGGAGAGGAGACAGTTTGAGAAAGATCTGAAAAGGAGAATGGCGAAGAGTCTTGTACGAAGTGCGGCACTGGAGTGTAGAGTAAAAACTTGGAACTTGTAGACGGAAGATATAAAACGGTTGGAAGGTTTTGAAACGTGGATATTTTAAACGTTTCCTGGACAGATCATAATGACCAGTAATGAATTGTTGCATCTTACGAGTGAAAAATGTCTCTCAATGACACACTTAGAGGGAGGCTGATAAAATGGATGGGGCACATTACTGAGAAAGAGACAGCTTGCTAATGGAAGTGCTTTAATGTGGAATATTAGATAAGAAACACAAGGGGAGAACGATATTGCTGGACCGGCTGAGTGAAGATTACTTCCTGCAGCACAAGACAATATATTGTATGGACTGCCTCTTTGGGGTAGTGTGGATACAGGTCGCCGAACAATAAAACTTTTGGTACACAGGAAGGCAGCATAGGCGGCACTACACTTGTTCTCGTTCACTTCCTCATCTGTAAATTCTGATACTCGTGTACGAACTGGGAATACACAGAGAGCGAACCACCAACCCTTAGGACGGAAGGCAAGTGTTGTATCTACTCGGCCGGTGCACCTCTCAAGGGGATATTAAACGACGCTAAAAACAAAATATATCGAGCCATTTTTTTTAGGGCTTCTAGAACAGCGTCATATAGAGACTTATGACACGAGGTGGAGTGAAGTACCAGTAAGTAAATTCCACCCTAAGTATTTCTCAGTCTTGCCATGACATTATCCTAAAGCAGTAACTCCTGTACACGTCTCAGCTCTCTTGGCCGGGTGTGTGATCGCCGCTGGGAGTGAAGGTCAGGTAGTTGTTGATGCTTTGTGTCTGTATTGAAGTAGAAGTGAACCATGAAGCGCCATCATAGCTGGAGGCAGGTGGCAAATATTCCTCACAGTTTGGTAGTTGTGGACCAGATTGACTTTCATCGACACCAAAAATTTTTCGATGATAAAACAAGGACGGGTGGAGGAGTAGTGCGGGGGTGGAGGAGTAGTGTGGGGGTGGAGGAG
>NW_024750506.1:0-40422 GCF_018991925.1 Homarus americanus
CGCAAGGGCCTACTTCCTGAAGGAGTACTCGGATGTGCTGGTGACGAAGGAGGCCCTACGGACCGCGCCACTGAAGGCTATGGCGGGTCCGCCTATGAGGATACACCTGCGGGAAGATGCACAGCCGTTTGCCATACACACTCCCAGGTTGATTCCTCTCGCCTTCAGGGATTCAGTCAAGAAGGAACTGGATTCCATGGTGGCCCAGGGTGTCATCGTACCCGTTGGTGACGACCCATCCCCTTGGTGCCACCCTCTAGTTGCTGTGGCTAAGACTAACGGTGGAGTGCGGATTACTACCGACTTGTCTAAGCTTAACAGCCAGGTGTCCCGTCCCGCCCACCCTTCACCCAGACCTTTTGCAGCTATACGGAGTGTGGATCCGAAGGTACGGCACTTCTCGACGATGGACGCCCTCTGTGGTTACTGGCAGATCCCACTGAAGAAGGAGGATCAGCCACTGACCACTTTCATCACGCCTTACGGACGCTTCCGCTACTGCCGTGGCCTTATGGGATTCGCTGCTACGGGGGACGCCTTCTGTCTCCGTGGTGACATGGCACTTCAAGGCGTGACCAACAGCGTGAAGGTAGTGGATGACGTCCTCCTCTACGATGAGGACTACCTGACGCATCTTCGCCGCATCGACGAGGTACTGACCAGGTGTAGGACGCACGGCATCACTCTGGGTACCGTCTTAGCACTGCCGACTCTCAGGGATGGCATTGCTGCAGACCCGGAGAAAGTTCGCGCCATAGCGGACTTTGCAAAACCTGCCAACCTTACGGATCTCAGGTCTTTCATGGGCCTGGTGAACCAGTTGGCAGAATTTTCTCCTGACGTCTCCGCCGCTGCTGGGCCTCTCCGCCCCCTGATGAGCCCCAAGAGGACGTTCACGTGGACCCCTGACCACGACCTCGCCTTTCATAAGGTGAAGGAGGCCCTGTCAAGTCCACCTATCCTCGCTACTTTCGACCCAGCGCTCCCCACCGTCCTCCAGACAGATGCCTCGCGCCTGTACGGGGTTGGTTACTCCCTTCTCCAGGATCACGGTGGAGGAAAGCACCGGCTCGTACAGTGTGGCTCTCGCTTCCTCACCGATGCTGAGTCTCGCTACACTACCATCGAGCTGGAGCTGCTGGCAGTGGTATGGGCCTTATCGAAGTGCAAATTTTACTTGATTGGCCTACAGCACTTCGACCTCATCACAGACCACAGGCCCTTGGTCCCCATTCTTAATCACTATTCGCTGGACGCCATCGAGAATCCCCGCCTCCAGCGCCTGAAGGAGAAGATTTTGGCCTTCGTCTTCACCGCGGCTTGGCGCGCAGGTAAGGAGTTGTGCATCCCGGATGCCCTCTCCCGCTCCCCAGTCAGCCGCCCGACACCTGAAGACGAGATGCTCAGCACCAAGGCCGGTTTCTCCGTCAGCAACATCGTCACTTTGCAGGCCGTACAGTCCCTCGCCAGCACCCAAGCCTCAGTGTCGCCACCCGACAGCGATCTGGCCCTTGAGGAACTACGGACCGCGGCACGCGACGACCCCTCCTACACTCAGCTCTTGGAGAGTGTGAGGACTGGGTTCCCTCACGACCGTTTTGACCTCCACAACTCCCTACGCCCGTATTGGAAGATACGTGAGGACCTCTACGCAGATGGGGACCTCGTCCTGTACAGTGCCCGTGTGGTCGTCCCTGCAGCTCTCCGTCGTCGCGTTCTGACCCGCTTACACGACAGCCATCGTGGAGCAGAGGCCACCAAGCGCCGCGCAAGGCAGGCTGTGTACTGGCCCGGCATTGACGCGGATATCGTCAATACGGTCCGTGCCTGTGAGCCATGCCAGATCATGCAGCCCAGTCAACAGCAGGAGCCCCTCTTGTGCGACGACGAACCCACCAGGCCCTTCGAGTCCGTGTCGGCTGATTTCTTCAGCACAGCTGGGAAGCATTTCCTAGTTGTCGCCGACCGACTCTCTGGCTGGCTTGTGGTGGTAATCTGTGGCTCGGACACGACGTCCGCGGCCACCATTCGCCACTTCCGGCACCTCTTTCGTGACCTGGGCGTCCCCGTGCGTCTGCGGACGGACGGTGGGCCACAGTTCACCAGCCGGGACTTCACAGGATTCCTGGAGCGTTGGGGAGTCCGCCACATCGTGTCAACACCCCACTACCCACAGTAAAACGGCCATGCTGAGGCTGCGGTCAAGACAGTCAAGCACCTCATCCTCAAGGTGGCCCCTTCAGGCGACATAGACTGTGAGGTGTTTGACAAAGGACTCCTGGAGTTACGTAATACTCCCACCCACACAGGACGCTCCCCTGCCCAGATCCTGTATGGTCACCCTCTCCGCTCTTGCGTTCCTGCACACGCCAAGGCCTTTGCGAAGGAGTGGCAGACCAGAGCCGAGAGCTGCGACCGCCGCGCCGCTTCACGTGCCCAGGACGCCAAGGCTTGGTATGACGACCGTGCCCGCCCTCTTCAGCCACTGGAGATTGGTGCCCTTGTCCGCGTCCAGGACCCGACGACGACACGTTGGGACAAGGTCGGCATAGTGATGGGCGTCGGCCGGTCGCGGGACTACAAGGTCAGGATGCCGAGCGGCCGTGTCTGGTGGAGGAACCACCGCTTCCTCCGGCCAGTCCCACCCCCTGCTGCTGGCCCCCTGACCGAGGACGAGTCACCTACACCTCACGAGGATCTGCCCCACAGTGCACCTCGACGCTCAGAGCGACTTAGGACTAAGAAGTCCGCTCAAGACAAAGACTATGAGCGTGAGGGGGGAGGGAGATGTAGGTTATGTATCTAAGCTACTGTGCCGAGTAGCAACCTTGTAAATAAGCTACTGTGCCGGGTAGCATTTATATATATGTAATTACGTGACAACACTGCACGTGTTATGTGGCAACATTGCCCCGAGGCTGCCATATGGCAAGGCAGCCTCGGTCTGACTGTGTGAGCCGTGCATGGCACACGCTAGTCTCCACTTGTATTTCTCCTATCCCTTAATAAACGGACTTCAGTGTTACCCGGTGTTTCCCTACCCATCACTGCATTCTTCAGGGAACACTTGTAACCATCATAAGCCACGCCAACCCCTGCTATTTAAGACCTGACTTCGTGGTGATCTCTCTCTTTCTACCTACACCAACCAGCCAGCAACACCTCCTCCTCCTCCGCCTGCCTGGCGGTCCTCGCTCCCGCCGGCGAGCATGGTGACCCACAAGCTGTCCTCCACTGAGGTTAATCTCACTTAACCACAGTTTTCCTTTTACATCACGCCTTTTGTAACCATATGTTGCTTCCTGTTAAATCTCAAGCTAGACAGGCGATCACGCGGCACCATGCAAGATGGGGCAACATACATCATAAGAATGGAGGAAACTGCAGCGGGCCTATTGGCTCATACTGGGCAGTCCCGTTTACACTCAACCCCTATTGCTCATATAAGCATCCAACCTATGTTTGAAGCTATTCAGCGTATTCGAGTTAATGATGATATTTGGTAACTTGTTCCATTCATCCACTACTCTGTTTCCAAACCAGTGTGTACCTATTTCACGCCTAAATCTAAATTTGTCTAATTTAAAACCATTGTTACGAGTTCGCTCCTGGTTGGATAGTTTGAGTACCTTTGTAATGTCCCCTTTGTTTAGCCCTGACTTCCATTTATACACCTCTATCATGTCGCCCCTCGCTTTACGTCTCTCGAGGGAGTGCAATTTAAGATGCTTTAACCTGTCTCTATACTCAAGGTTCCTAATGCCCGGGATTAGTCTTGTCATTCTCCTCTGAATTCTTCCAAGGATTCTATATCCATTCTGTAATAGAGTGACCAGAACTGAAATGAACTGCGTAATCCAGGTGAGGTCTCTCACAAGGCAAGATACAGTTTTAGGATGACCTCGCTAGTCTTGTAACCAACACCTTTTGCTTGAACCCGGCAATTTTATTAGGCCTTGTTACAGCAAAACACATTGTTTACTTGGCTTAAGGTTCCTACTTAATCATATTACCCTAAATCTCTCTAGGTCGGATTTCATGGCATCGTTGTTCATCTGGTGCATCTGGCTTCCCTGTTTACATCTCCTATACCAGAGTAATTTACATTTGTCGACATTGAACTCTTCATCTGCCATTTTTCGCAGAACGTTATCTGGAAAATTGGTTTAGATTCTTCGTTTTGCTCAGTCTGCCAGATTTGATAACACGCCCTATTTTAGTGTCATCAGCAAATTTACTTATGTTGCTGTCAATGCCGATATCTATGTCGTTTATGTATATAATAAATAATAATGGTCCAAGTACTGAGCCTTGGGGAACTCCACTTGTGACGTTGCTCCAATGGGACTTAGTGCCGTTAATGCTCACTCGCTGTTTCCTGTCCTGTAACCACGCCCTAATCCATTTAAGGATGTCACCCTTGATGCCATGAGCTTCTACCTTTTAATATTCTTTTGGGGACTCTGTCGAAGGTTTTGCTAAAGTCGGAGATATTCACATCATAATTGCAGTTCTCGTCCACTTGATTCGAAAAACTGATGAAAAAGAATGTTAATAGATTAGCTAGTAAGAACGCCCGCTTAGAAGCCATGCTGGGAATCATTGATCAATCGGTGTTTCCAGGATTTCGAATAGAGTTTGAAATGATTGCTTCCAGTAATTTGCTTACTATTGATGTTAGACTGATTGGGCGGTAGTTAGAGGATAGTGGTCTATCCCCCTTCTTGAAAATCGGTATTACATTCGCTATCCTCCAGGATTCTGGTACTACACCTGTTTTTAAGGACATGTTAAACAACTTTGCTAAGGGCATACTAAGCTCTTCCTTACATTCCTTTAATACTCTGGCAAATAACTCATCGGGACCAGGTGACTTATTAGGCGTTAGTTTGTCTATTTGCTTACTAACATCGTTAATAGTCACTACTATCTCGCTTAATTTGTTTTTCCACTATCTCTAATTTTGAGTCGGTGCCTCTGGTATCAGCGTTTAGATTTCGGTGGTGAAAAACTGTTGAAAAATATTTATTCAAATTATTAGTTCATTCTGCTTTTCAAGTATCAGTGAGTCAGCCGGAGTCTGACCCAGATATCCAATCTTTTCGCGGTTTTAGTTTGATACATTTGGTAGAAACTTTTCTTTGGGTTTATTTCGCCTCCTTATCTCATTCTATTATTCTCTTGCTTTCCAAAAGATTTTGTTTTAACTCTACCGCCAATCTCATAATAAACTCGAGGGGAATTTCGCTTACCCATTTATCCTTCTACCCATAGCCTCCTTGGCCAATGATGTTCTTTAAATAATTATTTATCCATTTAGGGTCATTGTTGTCTGATCTGAGTTTTTTGTATGGTATGTTCTGCCTTTGTGCATTAAGTAACTCACTATTGAAATTATCGTGGAACTCGGCAATCTCAGATCTCGTTATCAGGTCGGTGTCATCTGTCAGGTTCACGGCCAAGCGCAACACCCCCTCTCTCAGCTGCCTCTTTAAACTGTCAAAGTTTGCCCTTCTGAAATCTGGTACTTTAGTGGAATTTTCCTTACGTCTGCCCTGAAAAATCTAACTGAATCGAATTTCTCAGATCGCCAATGGTAAGTTCGCTCCTCACCGTATTATTGCTAATGAGGTTTTCTCTGTTCGTCAGAACTAAATCCAGTATATTATTACCCCGTGTGGGTTCGGTTATATGTTGACTTAGGAAACAGTCCTGGATCGTCTCGAGAAAATCCTCTGATTCTGAGTTACCCGTGAGGACAGTCCAATCTATTTGGCCAAGGTTAAAGTTGCCTACTATACAGACTTTGTTGTGTATGGAAGCCCTGGGCATTTCATCCCAGATAAGTCGCTCATTGACGCTATCAAGATTGGGGGGTCTATATATTACCCCTGTGATTAATTCTTCCCGACCGTCGCTTAATTCTATCCAAATTGTTTCTGTATTCCTCTCAGTTTTTATTTCCTTATTTATTTCACACTTCAGATTATCCCTAACATAGATTGCTACTCCGCCTCCTTTTCTGGTCTGCCTATCGGTATGGAACAGTTTGTAACCCGCAATTTGGTATTCGACTGGTAATCAATGCAGGTCTAGGTTGATCCAGTTCAGTGAATGCAATTATATCGATTTTTTCGGTACATACAAAGGCCCTGATATCATCCATTTTGTTTCTCATACTTCTATTGTTCGCGTAGTAGACATTTAGGTTAGTCGTGTTCTGAGTCTTCTCTTTGTCGTGTTCAGGTTTCAACTCCCTACCTAATTTAGTTTTGTCATAATTCCTAACACTATTTCCCTGTAACCTTTCACTTTGTTTACCCGCTCCCACTGCAGTCTCCTCCCCCCCCGTGCTCATATGTCTTCAGTTTAAAGACTCTCTGATATCTTTTGAACTGCCCCCTCTAGAGCCCCAGCCAGGGTTGCTACTCCATCCCTTGACAGGTGCACCCCATCCCTAGCATAAAGGTCCCTTCTGCCATAGAAGTTGTCCCAGTTGTCAATGAATGGGACTGATATTGACTTGCAATATCTGTCAAGACGGTCGTTGACACCAACTGCCCTTGATAACCATTCACTGCCAACTCTCCTTCTAGGCAGGACACCGCATATGATAGGGATCCCTCCCTTAGTCCTAATACGATCTATGGCTGCCTTGAACTTATCAAGAAGTTCCTCGCTCCTACACCGGCCAATATCATTGCCTCCTGCACTGAGGCAGATAATGGGTTTGTTCCCATTACCAGACAAGATATTGTCCATCCTATCAACTATATCCCCCACCCAGCTCCTGGCAAACACACCCTCATCCTATTTTTGTTTTTACCACAAAAGGCCCTGTCCATGTACCTTACCTGTGAGTCACCAACAATTAAAGTTTTTATACCTTCCTTGTCATCCCTGCCCCTGACTGTATTAACGTCCAATTCGTCTATCAAGGGACTGAACGGGTTGGTACACTTAGCTGTTGTTGTCGTTGTTGTCGTATCCTTCGAGTGCTTCTTGACCACCAGCTTGGTCCTCCCACTACTCACGACTTTCCACTCGTTTGATTTTTCGTCAGACACTGGCTTTACTCGTCCAGCCTCTCCTTTTAACTTCGCCAGCTCTTTCCTTAATTTCAGGTTCTCCAACGTGGCCCTCTCAATTTCTAACTTGGCCCTCGCCAATTCTTCAGTGGACCATTCCAGTTTGGTCAACAAACTCTCATACCCAAGACCGCACATATCACTGGCCATATCTGATAATTATCCCTCTGGAGCTAACCCTGCCGTGACCTTTCCCCTAGTGAGGTCAGAACACAACTGAGTGAGTCAGAACACAACTGAGCACATTGTGAATTTCCTTTCTCCACTCCATCCTGAGTGTGAACACCAACATCCCATACCCCACAACCCAACTGGACAGTAGATCCATGTCTTTCTTCCGGTCTGAAATCGATAGAAGCTGGAATGTGCTGTAAGGAACTAATAACTCTGTTCTTAAGTGACTGTACAGTTCAGCATTTAGATGCTGTTCATCAAGAAACGTGAACTTGTAGAAGTTACGAGTGTGTAAGCTGTACAGTTATGGGGCTATATTTATTGCTTTGTGTTTTGGTTGTTAGCACTTAATTCATGCCATCAAACTTATTAGGCACTAACCATGTTAAAAGAAATTGTTTTGACAAACAGACTTGCTCAATGTTTTTTTTTTGCGCCATTTAAAATAAAAAAAAATCACATTTTTTTTTACCCTGAATTTGACCTTGAGTTAGAATTTGGCTGGAAAAAGCGTGTCATCATATTTGTTTATCACTAAGTATGGTAAAATGAAACATTTGTCAAACCAATTGGCTCAGAAAATTTTTTTAGATAAAATTTGAAAATATTGTTTTGCATAATTTAAACTCGAAAATTACTTCCAAAGCCAAAAGCGGGAGTGACATCCACCTGTATTTTATTCCTCACCCACGGGTACTACTGTAACGGTACATTGGTTTAGCATGTGTGCCACCTATTAACAAAAAACGCCGTTCAAAGTAAATTTTTTAGTTGTGGCCGGTCCACGAAAGACGATATGAGGAACCTGGCACAACGCTGAGACAGAGAAGTAATATTTATTTTTATTTTATTTTTGTCAGGAGTGAACTCGGTCAGTAACCTCGCAGTATATAGAGAGCTGATGGCGCTGCTAAAATTTAATAAAAAAAAAATATTCTATCACATTTACAACCTGGTGCCCTCAGATGGTGAAAATAGTAACGATGAGCCAAAATTGGGTGTTCGTCTCACAGGCTAATAAAACATGATCTAGTCAGGCTTCACTTATAGTTACTAGATATGGGAGATATGTAGGTAAAAGCTCCTTCAACCATACTGGTGCTGATAAAGGGATAATTTACCTCTTAATGCTCAAAAGACTGTTGAAGAGTATTGTAATAAGAAATTTTGGTCTCTACTGCATAAATCGCTCAATTAGAAACCGGGTAGGCTGATAAGTGGCGAATATGATAAATAATTAATCCCCTTGTTATTTGCTTCTACCAGGGTATGCCATCGAATCAGTCCATGGATTACAGTACTCCTATATAATTATAGATAGCATGCATGAGTAGTTTTCAGAGTTTTGATAGTGTGGCAGTGGTGAATTTATTAACTGTGGTGGAGTAAAGGGCCTAGTCTTTCTACTTCGTGTATAACCACAGGTGTTTCCAGTTCATTCACTAACTATTTATATAAGCGTAAGTCACTATTCCAAAATTCCTGACTGGTATAATACATATGATCAGGGCTGGATTCAGGAGTGGGCAAAGTGGGCAGCTGCCCAGGGGCCTCCACAATCTGGGGGCCTCCACATGTGCGGTAGTAGCTATATCAGGGCTGGTCGGCTTGAAACCACATGAATGTCTCCAGTCATGTCTCACTTTTGTGTGTGTGTGTGTGTTGGGAATTTGTACACTCTCAATAAATATACAGTTAATTAAAAATTTCTCAATGTTCTAATTACCTCAACATAACTGCATAAGGCTTCAAAATTCTCCAAAGAAGTGTTCAAATTTCAAAATTTTCCCGGGGGGCTTACAGAGCCCCCCGAAACTCCCAGATGTTTAGGCTCGCTTCACTCGCCACCCCACCCTCTTGGGTAGTTATAATGAGGGGAGCCTCCACAAAGAGGCTGCCCAAGGGCCTCCACAGGTCTAAATCCAGCACTGTATATGATAACATTCAATACGATAATATTAACGAAATTATCATCATAGGAATAGCATATAAAGCATCACCTGTACTACTGGTGTATGATTGAGCAGTATCGAACTCTGTGATAGCCTGTGAATACTACACTACAGACGAATTTTAGTTTTATTCCGATCCAAGGTATTACTATAATATTGATTTCTGCTTTTTGTTAAAAAAATGACAACAATTTATTACAATGTCGCACGAAATGAGTGTATGTATTTTATCTTGGTTGGCACTCTGTCAAGTTGAACTTTGCGACTCTACTCTTTTTGTTATATGGTTAAAAATTATATTGGGAATTCTGGTCGAGTGTTGGAAGATCGCGAAAGAGGCCTCGTTATTGGGAAACTCCCGCTAAAATCTGGAGAGCTGACTGGCGTGGATGCTGGCTTTCCATTGAAATTAACGATAAGTGCTATGATTGTCTGTGCCATAAAAACCCTGAGGGTATGGGGATCAAAATTTGTTTGAAATAAGGCATCAACAGGCGAGAAGCTCTTGGTAGTCAAACACTCTCTATAATGGCTGGTAAAAGAAAACGACTCACGTCTAACATATTTAAGGTGAACCTTATGTAAAGGAGCGAGCCTTCTTCTATTTCTTAACCATTTAATTGATCTGCATTGTCCTTTATAAAGAGGCAGATGATATAATTATATTTAATAATCTCCGTATAATTTTACGTTGGTTCAGCATATACACGGACAGTGCCGGTACACAGAGGATGGTTTGGTAGACAATAATTCGATTAACCAAGGATAAACCAACTGTTCTATTAGGCTACTAATTGAGAATTCATCACAAGTACTGTACAGTAAAATACAGTATGAGTAAGAGCAAAAAGCACAAGTAAACATTTACCATATGAGTGTGCATATAAATGAACTCCGAGGATATCACAAAAAGTAAAAAATAAATTTAAAAAACTCACTGATTAAGATTGTGCTCTCTCTCTCTCTCTCTCTCTCTCTCTCTCTCTCTCTCTCTCTCTCTCTGACAAGAAAAAATAGTGACTCTTTCATCATACAATTGGCTAAAAAAATAACAAAGCAAATTAACAAATTTAAACCGTGTTACTAATTGTAACTGGACAGCAGGGGTTGTCTAAGACCATTGTAGTGGACTTCTCCCCTACAACTGCGTAGCCGCACCACCAGCTGCTACCATCTTCCCTAGCAACGAAACTAGGGGCAAGCGAGCGGCGTCACCAGATGCTATCGTATCCTAGCAACCGAGCAAAAGACCGGTTACTTCTCGGGTTTTCCCAACATGACTCAGAGGTGACTCACGGCTGCTGGGTATATAAGCTCTGTCTCTCCATTGAGATTCATTCTGGTCCATCTTCCTGAACACGCAATACCTCCTCCAGCAAGCTCCACGCTGTCCAGCACTCATTCAACCAGGAGGCCAGCAACAGGCAACATCTTCTTTACGAGGCTCCTGCACATCTACCTCCTTCAACACGCTACTCACCGAACGTCTCTACTGAGCAGCTCCTCACCACACGGCACCTCCAGCACCAGACTGTCTATCATATAACTTATATTATACAAGAAAACCACATTAGAGTTTCCATCCATCCTGAGTGCTAGACAACATTATACCACGAATTCCTACACCAAGTACACCATCCTAGTAATATATATCTCAAGGGTTCTTTTATACCACCTTAAAATGGCCATAACACTATCCCAAAGAAAGTACCTACATATGAGCACCGGTGACAATATTCAGTCAAGTTTAGATGGTCTAAAATCCTTCTTAGAAAAAAAAAATAATACTCTTAGCATTAAAGGGTGAAACATTCTGGACCGCTAGGCAGGTGGTTGCTTAGGTCATCGTAACTTTCGATGCTTGATTGCTCTCATTCTTCTATTACGTCTTTAAATACACAAAATATATAAACTTAAGTAGATCAGGATGTGATTGCGTCTTGACAAAAAAAAAAGAAAAAAAAATAGCTGGGGGGTCCTGGGAAACACCTAACCGAGAAGTTTTTACCATATTTAACTTAATTTCTCACATTGTTACTCATTTCCTGCTGCAACCTCTTCTGCTTTAACATGCTTCTATACCTACTGCTGGAGAGTTTTATGTTCGTACACATCATAGAGTCCCCCTCTTGGGAGACACACAAGTATGCGTCACCAGCCTGGTCGTCTTCTCTCTAATCCACCCAACAACGTCAGCTAGAGAAGGTACAGAAAAGGGCCTGCAGAATCATGCTCAGCGCAGAATACTCCGGCTACACCAACGCTCTCTCCACCCTGGAAATGCCATCCCTCAGTGACCTCCACCACCAAGCACTGGAAAGGTTTGGCCGTGGACTACTGCACCATCCTCATCATCGCCACCTCCTGACACCTGCAGCCCCCCACCCACCTCGCGCAGTCCGCCACTTCAACAAAATTCAGCCCATAAGAGCCCGCACCGATAGATATAAGAACAGCACCATCCCATCTATTGTTAAAATAATAAACAACTCCTGATTTATGTACTGTACAGCCCTGTAAATGTATTCAATGCATATTATATCATTATGTCTAAATCAAATGTAAGTCTGTATATTTTCAGCCACCTGCTGCAACTCTCTTAATAAACCGTTTATTATTATTATTATTATTATTACATAAACATGCCCTACAGTCCTGACCTCCCTGGGGACACAAACATGCCCTACAGCCCTGATCTCCCTTGGGACACAAACATGCCCTACAGCCCTGACCTCCCTGGGGACACAAACATGCCCTACAGTCCTGACCTCCTTGGGGACACAAACATGCCCTACGGCCCTAACCTCCCTGGGGACACAAACATGCCCTACAGTCCTGACCTCCCTAGGGACACAAACATGCCCTACAGCCCTGACCTCCCTGGGGACACAAACATGCCCTACAGCCCTGACCACCCTAGGGACACAAACATGCCCTACAGCCCTGACCTCCCTTGGGGACACAAACATGCCCTACAGCCCTGACCTCCCTGGGGACACAAACATGCCCTACAGTCCTGACCTCCATGGGGACACAAACATGCCCTAAAGCCATGACCTTCCTGGGGACACACACGTACCTTACAGCCCCGACCTCCTGGGGGACACACACACGCCCTGCTGAGTTGCCTATTCAACTCTGAAATACTGCATGGGTTATTAAATAAATTGTGATCATCAGAAAGTGTAAAATTATTATAGAAACTTAGTTATATTGAAAAATGCAGAGCCACCCCCCCCCCCCTACCCTGCCAGTGGCGGCGGAGGATGGTGGATCAATCCGTTTCCTTTTCTATTTCTATTTTTGTCTATTCATATTTTTTCGCCCCTTAGACCCTGATGTGGGTCGTTGACCTGTGCCCGTGTGGGGTATTCTCCTTTTCTTTTTTTTTTCTTTTTTTACGGGGAATAGCCCACCTGGGCACAGGTTATCGACCCACATCATGGCCTAGGGGGCGAAAAAATAAGAATAAAAAGATATTAAAAATACAAAAGGAAAAAGTTATGTTAATCTACACCACGAAGATGCCGGAAAGCCAGCTTTTTAAAGCGAGACATTGTATGAGTATAGAAATACAGAAGAAGGCAGAGCATTCCACAGTTTGGCTGTGTGAGGAAAGAAGATGTACTATAACGGGTTATTCTAGGGTGACCGACAGCCCCAGAGAAATGGTGGGAACTGCGGGCAAGACGTGTGTTATGAGCCTTGCCGGTGGTACACAGGATGCCAAATCCACCGAGCAATGCCCGTTAAAGTACCTGTAAAAGAGAGAGAGTAAAGCAACATCGCGGCGAAGAAAAAGGGAAGAGCCACCCAAGATATGAGAGCAGTATTCCAAGTTAGGACGAATGAATCCCTTATATACTTGAAGCAACTGCTCAGGAGTGAAGTAGCTACAGCATCTGTACAGCATTCCCAATTTTCGGAAGGCAGCTTTAACAATTTTGAGGATATGTGGCTTCCATGACATATTAGAGGAAATGGTGAGGCCTAGCATATCTATTTCAGAATTTGGCAGAATGATTGCGTCCTGAAATGTAATTGGTGGGAGATCATCTAATTTAGAAAGTGTAATTGGTAAATACTGAGTTATATTGCTGTTGAATTTAACCAACATGGCTTCACAAGCGGGCGTTCATGTCTAACTAATCTATTAACATTCTTTTCATCTGTTTTCGAATCAGTGGACGAGGGGCACAATTATGATGTGGTATATCTCGACTTTAGCAAAGCCTTCGACAGAATCCCTTACGAAACAGTGGAGGCCCATAGCATTAAAGGAGATATTCTAAAATGGATTAGGGCGTGGTTACAGGACAGTAAACAGCGAGTGAACATTAACGGCACTAAATCGCATTGGAGCAACGTCACTAGTGGAGTTCCCCAAGGCTCAGTACTTGGACCACTATTATTTATTATATACATAAACGACATAGATATCGGCGTAGACAACAACTTAAGTAAATTTGTTGATGACACTAAAATAGGGCGTATAATTAAATCTGTCAAGGACTCCGCAAAACTACAGGAAGATCTAAACAAACTTTTTCGAATGGTCTGCAATATGGCAGATGAAATTTAATGTGGACACATGTAAGGTACTCAGCATAGGAGATGTAAACAGGGAAACCAGATACCAGATGAACAACGATGCCATTGAGAAATCCGACTGCGAGAGAGATTTAGGAGTAATGATAAGTAGGAACCTTAAGCCAAGTAAACAATGTGTTTTTGCTCGTAACAAGGCTAATAAAGTACTTGGGTTCATACAAAGGAGTGTTAGTTACAAGACTAGCGAGGTCATCTTAAAATTATATCTAAAGCTTGTGAGACCTCACCTGGATTACGCAGTTCAGTTCTGGTCACCGTATTACAGAATGGATATAGAATCCTTGGAAAGAATTCAGAGGAGAATGACAAGACTAATCCCGGGCATTAGGAACCTTGAGTATAGAGACAGGTTAATGCATCTTAATTTGCACTCCCTTGAGAGACGTAGAGCGAGGGGCGATATGATCGAGGTGTATAAATGGAAGTCAGGGTTAAACAAAGGTGATATAACAAAGGTACTCAAACTATCCAACCAGGAGCAAACTCGGACAATGGCTATAAATTAGACAAATTTAGATTTAGGCGCGAAATAGGTAAACATTGGTTTAGAAATAGAGTAGTGGACGAGTGGAACAAGTTACCAAATACCATCATTAACTCAAATATGCTGGATAGCTTCAAACATAGGTTGGATGGATATATGATCAATAGGGTTTGGATGTACAGTAATTGGGACTGCCTAATATGGGCCAATAGGCCCGCTGCAGTTTCCTCCATTCTTATGTTCTTATGTTCTTATTTATAGATGAAATGATATCAGCTCTAGAAACAGATCTAGTTTGAGAGTTAGGAGGAAGGGGAAAATGTGAAGAAGAGTGAAGAGTAGAATCATCAGCGTAAGAATGGATAGAATTAGTTGTAGTGAGAAGTAAATCACTGATAAAAAGAAGGAAGAGAGTAGGTGAAAGAACAGAACCCTGTGGGACATCACTGTTGGTAGAGAACGAGCGGGAGATTAATCCCACGTTTTTAAGTTTAACAAATTTATTGACAAAGCTTGGAGTGCAGATTGCCTATTCTGAGTAATTTAGTCAGGTCTTGACACTGAGGGTGGTATCATTTCTCACTGCCTCGCAGGACAGAGGTTCATACACAAAGAAATACACCATATTCATTAACAGTATATATAGGTCAGAGTCATGTGGGTGATGTCACTGTTCACTGCCATGTAGAACAGAGGTTCGTACACAAAAAAATACATCATATTCATTAGCAGTATATATAGGTCAGAGTCATGTGGGTGATGTCAATGTCCATTGAGATGCGAGACAGAGGTTCACACACAAAGAAATACATCATAATCATTAGCAGTATATATAGGTCAGAGTCATGTGGGTGATGTTGTGGGGTACGTTATGTTTGGGTTCACATTCAGGATGGGATGGAGAAAGGAAACTCACAATGTGCTCTCTGTATACATATTGTATTAGATGTACAATGCAGCTTGGTGCTGGGAAGGCAGCATGGTTACAAGCGTTGAGTAGAGAGAGCTGGTTGGTGAGGGTGCTCAGAGGAGGACCAGCTTGTGGGTCGCCATGGTCGCCGGCGGGAGTGAGGACCGCCAGGCAGGAGGAGGAGGAGGAGGAGGTGTTGCTTGCTGGTGGCTGTAAGTAGAAAAGAGAGGTAGGTCACCACGAGGTCAGGTCTAATATAGCGGAGGTAGGCGTGGCTTAATAGTTGACCTCCGTCATGTAAGGCGGCGCTGGTTGACCTAGACCACGAGGCATACACTGGGGAATTCGCGGGGTCGGCTACTCGGCGACAAACAGCGTTTGTAGGAGAGGAATCCACTACAATACTCCCCCTTCCCTCCAGGCGGTGTAGGAGACTTGTTGTCTGCAGGGTTGCATCCCACATGTGAGGCAGAACGGGCGGTGCAGGAGACTTGTTGTCGGCTTGGTTGTATGCCACATGTGAGACATAACGGCGAGGGCGTGGATTAGCCGGTCGCTACGGGAGGCAACTTTGTCTAGATACACGAGATCTGGGGGAGGAGAGAGGGCGAAGAATGGTTGTGGAGGCGATGAATTTTTTTGCTTCCCTCGCGGCAGGTACAGAGTCTTCAGATGCGCCTGCTGGGGTGTGTGGGTCTGGGTCAGGAGCAGGCGCTGCATCAGGAAGAGGGTCTATGACAGCAGCAGGGTCCACGACAGCAACAGGCTGCAGGACAGTAGCAGGGAGTACCTGAGGGGAAAAAAAAGGGTGTGTGGGGCCGCACTCAGGCGCATGGGCCGCGACGGGAGCAGGGGCTGCCAGGCAGGAGCCGAGGAGGGTCCGCGTCAGGAGGAGGGTCCAGGACAATGGCAGAGGGTACTGCTGGGCCGGGGCGGCGTCTGAGGCAGGACGGGTGTGCTGGGGTCGGTAAGACGTGGTGCTTGGGGCAGGAAGAGGAGCTGGTGTCTGCTTAGAGAAGCAGTGCTGTTCAAGGGTGTCAACCTGCAGTGTAGAGACAGTAGCTGTAGAACCGGTGAGAGCTGCCTCTGTGTGGATAAGCCAGTCTTCCATGTTGCTTGAAGACTGGGAGAGTGATCGGTTTCTCCTCCATCCTGTGTGGGTGCAAATCTCCGGGGGTCAGCATTTGTGGGGTACGTTATGTTTGGGTTCACACTCAGGATGGGATGGAGAAAGGAAACTCACAATATGCTCTCTGTATACATATTGTATTAAATGTATAATGCAGCTTGGTGCTGGGAAGGCAGCATGGTTACAAGCGTTGAGTAGAGAGAGCTGGTTGGTGAGGGTGCTCAGAGGAGGACCAGCTTGTGGGTCGCCATGGTCGCCGGCGGGAGCGAGGACCGCCAGGCAGGAGGAGGAGGAGGAGAAGGCGTTGCTTGCTGGTGGCTGTAAGTAGAAAAGAGAGGTAGGTCACCACGAGGTCAGGTCTAATATAGCGGAAGTAGGCGTGGCTTAATAGTTGACCTCCGTCATGTATGGCGGCGCATGGTTGACCTAGACCACGAGGTATGCACTGGGGAATTCGCGGGGTCGGCTACTCGGCGGCAAACAGCGTTTGTAGGGGAGGAATCCACTACAATGTTACTGTTCACTGCCATGCAGGACAGTAGTTCATATACATTGGACGTCATATTCAAATTGAAGACTAATCAGTGTGGGCTAGCAAATTTGGGATAAACAGCAAGAATGTCCTCAAGCACCCCGATTCAATGTAGTAATTACAAAGTTTATGATGCAATAAGCCAGGTGGCCTAACGACAACAACTGCCATGGATCGGTTCTCAAGGAAGCTAGAGATTAGAAAACAAAGTGGGGGAGAGAACCATAAGAGGGAAGTTTAGAAAGCAAAGACTGCCTGTCAAATGCTTTGGAGACGTCGAGTCCCATAACAAATAAATTATTTGAAATGACTTCAAATAATGAATAAAGACTATTATAACGCTGCTGTGTAGAGGTATCTTGCAACTTGGTGGAATTCTGATGCAAGGTCGTGGTTATTATCATATCTAGAGAAGCCTGAGCTTTAGTCGCTGTGCGTCGCTTGAAGAGCTCTAACAGGTTTGTACCGTACTACTCTTGGTAGTTTATAATTTTGTAAAGTGATTATGGTATAGAGTAGATATTTTCTAGTCTGTCTATAGTGATGTTAGTCTGGGGTGTTGGTCAAATTCTGTTACTACCTCTACCGAGGCCTGTACAGTGGTGGCCGTAGGCTAACATGATGACTGTATTGATGCCATTCTTATATCCATCTCTGGGACTTGTTATTCTCTGCCTCTAGGATAACGTTACAGCATTATTCTGTTATTATTTTTATATATTTAGGATGATGTTACTATTTTGTTATCTCCATGGCAGCGTGTTTATATAGTAACTTACAAGTGAACCAATTTGATGAAATCTCACATAGAAAGGTTATGTGAAGTGTAAATGTTTAGTTTGAGGTTTGAATCTACAGTATATATTTATTCGAATTCTCAAAGATTCCTAATATAAGTCATATCCCGCTTTAGATTTCATATTTGAAATTTAACTTACGAGTCACTGAGAAATTTAAGAGTATTTTGTTTACGTTTGGGTCTGTGTTTGTGTTTGTCTGAGTGGGTCTGTGTTTGTGTATGTGTGTGTGGGTCTGTGTATGTGTATGTGTGTGTGGGTCTGTGTTTGTGTATGTCTGTGTGGGTCTGTGTTTGTGTATGTGTGTGTGGGTCTGTGTTTGTGTATGTCTGTGTGGGTCTGTGTTTGTGTATGTGTGTGTGTGGGTCTGTGTTTGTGTTTGTCTGTGTATGTCTGTGTTTGTGTTTGTCTGTGTTTGTGTTTGTGTGGGTATGTGTGTATGTCTGTGTGAGTGGTTTGTGTATGTCTGTGTGTAACTGTGTATATCTATGTGTATGTGTGTAACTGTGTATATCTGTGTGTGTAACTGTGTATGTCTAATAATAATAATAATAATAATTTACGGTGTATTGAAAGATCACGGTAGCCAAAAGGTTGAAAATATTCAGTTACATAATTGGGGAATGGGTCACTTGATTGATAAATAGTATACAATTAACGTAAGTGATACAATTATGATATATAATAACAAGGTGGGGGAGAAGGTTATACTACAGGGCGTTTTAACATACTGACAATGCAAAAAAGATAAAATTGGCTGGGAGTGAATACATTGGTTGATTACGAGTTGTTGATAATTTTTACAATGGTTTGGACTGAGCTGTTCTCATAGCTATATCAGTCTGTGTGTGTGTGTGTGTGTGTGTGTGTGGAAGTTGCCAAGAATGAGTTAGTCTACGCCTTGTTTTTATTGGCGTTTTTTCCAGCGCTTCTTACAGTCACAATGATTAGTTATTAAATTATTAAGGTTACGGATGATGCTTGTTAGATATGTTAAATGTGCCTAATTGTGACTTAGCGTTAGAGTTAAAAATTTCTTATGTTGAACTAGCAATTTATGCTTTTTGTGTGTTTGCTCATATTTCACTATTATTATTTTATAAATGTTTGGATTTTTCTATTCAGTTAAATAGTACGTTGGTTTGTAATGCCTTTAACATTACCATACACTTGTTAACCACATTACTTGTTTGGGCTGTTTTGAAGTTGTAATTCATTATTTTCAACATGAATTAAGTAAATAAAGTAATATAAAGGGTTTTTTTTATTTAGAAAGGGTTACCTGGACATTTACTTGCTGGTAATTTGAATACAATAGTAAAAGTAGTTTGGGTAATACATGGTGGGAAAAATCGCATCCTGTGTTGAGGCAGTGTGATGCACTGACCCAGTGTGATGCAATGAGCCAGTGTGATGCATTGTCCTTGTGTGGTGCAATGAGCCAGTGGGATGCATTGTCCCGGTGTGGTGCAATGAGCCAGTGTGATGCATTGATCCAGTGTGATGCAATGAGCCAGTGTGATGCAATGAGCCAGTGTGATGCATTGTCCTCGTGTGGTGCAATGAGCCAGTGTGATGCATTGTCCCGGTGTGGTGCAATGAGCCAGTGTGATGCATTGACCCAGTGTGATGCAATGAGCCAGTGTGATGCATTGACCCAGTGTGATGCAATGAGCCAGTGTGATGCATTGACCCAGTGTGATGCAATGAGCCAGTGTGATGCATTGACCCAGTGTGATGCAATGAGCCAGTGTGATGCATTGACCCAGTGTGATGCAATGAGCCAGTGTGATGCATTGACCCAGTGTGATGCAATGAGCCAGTGTGATGCATTGACCCAGTGTGATGCAATGAGCCAGTGTGATGCATTGACCCAGTGTGATGCAATGAGCCAGTGTGATGCATTGACCCAGTGTGATGCAATGAGCCAGTGTGATGCATTGACCCAGTGTGATGCAATGAGCCAGTGTGATGCATTGACCCAGTGTGATGCAATGAGCCAGTGTGATGCATTGACCCAGTGTGATGCACTGAGCCAGTGTGGTGCATTGTCCCAGTGTGATGCAATGAGCCAGTGTGATGCATTGGCCCAGTGTGGTGCAATGAGCCAGTATGTTGCATTGAGCCAGTGTGATGTGGTGATGCAATGAGCCAGTGTGATGCAATGAGCCAGTGTGATGCATTGTCCCGGTGTGGTGCAATGAGCCAGTGTGATGCATTGACCCAGTGTGATTCAAATGAGTGTGTGATGCATTGTCCAGGTGTGAAAGGCCAGTGTGATGCATTGTCTCGGTGTGGTGCAATGAGCCAGTGTGATGCATTGTCCCGGTGTGGTGCAATGAGCCAGTGTGATGCATTGACCCAGTGTGATTCAATGAGCCAGTGTGATGCATTGACCCAGTGTGATGCAATGAGCCAGTGTGATGCATTGTCCCGGTGTGGTGCAATGGGCCAGTGTGGTGCATTGACCCAGTGTGGTGCAATGAGCCAGTGTGATTCATTGACCCAGTGTGATTCATTGAGCCAGTGGTGCAATGAGCCATGCATCCCGGTGTGGTGCAATGAGCCAGTGTGATGCAATGAGCCAGTGTGATGCATTGACCCAGTGTGATGCAATGAGCCAATGTGATGCATTGTCCCGGTGTGGTGCAAAGGGCTGGGGTGTGATGCATTGTCGGTGTTGTGCACAATGAGCCAGTGTGATGCATTGTCCTGTTGTTCAATGAGCCAGAGTGATGCATTGACCCAGTGATGCATTGTGGGTGGTGCAAGGGCCAGTGTGATGCATTGTCCCGGTGTTGTGCAATGAGCCAGTGTGATGCATTGTCCCGGTGCGTGATGGAATGAGCCAGTGTGATGCATTGACCCAGTGTGATGCAATGAGCCAGTTTGATGCATTGTCAGTGTGCAAAGGGTCAGTGTGATGCATTGTCCCGGTGTGGTGCAATGAGCCAGTGTGATGCATTGTCCCGGTGTGGTGCAATGAGCCCGGTGTGGGTGCATGCATTGTCACGGTGTGGTACGCCAGTGTGGTGCAATGGCCAGTGTGGTGCAATGACCCAGTGTGATGTCGGGTGAGCCAGTGGTGCAATTGACCCAGTGTGATGCAATGAGCCAGTGTGATGCATTGTCACGGTGTGGTGCAATGGGCCAGTGTGTGGTGCAATGACCCAGTGTGATGCAAATGAGCCAGTGTGATGCATTGTCACGGTGTGGTAATGGGCCAGTGTGATGCATGACCCAGTGTGATGGAATGAGCCAGTGTGGTGCATTGACCCAGTGTGATGCAATGAGCCAGTGTGATGCATTGTCACGGTGTGGTGCAATGGGCCAGTGTGGTGCAATGACCCAGTGTGATGGCAATGAGCCAGTGTGATGCATTGTCCCGGTGTGGTGCAATGAGCCAGTGTGATGCATTGACCCAGTGTGGTGCAATGAGCCAGTATGTTGCAGTGAGCCAGTGTGGTGCAATGAGCCAGTGTGGTGCATTGTCCCAGTGTGGTGCAATGAGCCAGTGTGATGCAATGAGCCAGTGTGATGCATTGTCCCGGTGTGGTGCAAAGGCCAGTGTGATGCATTGTCCCAGTGTGTGCAATGAGCCAGTGTGATGCATTGTCCCAGTGTGGTGCAATGAGCCAGTGTGATGCATTGATGCAATGAGCCAGTGTGATGCATTGACCCTGTGTGATGCAATGAGCCAGTGTGATGCAATGAGCCAGTGATGCATGCAGTGTGATGCATTGACCCAGTGTGATGCAATGAGCCAGTGTGATGCATGAGCCAGTGTGATGCATGCAATGAGCCAGTGTGATGCAATGAGCCAGTGTGGTGCAATGAGCCAGTGTGATGCATTGACCCAGTGTGGTGCAATGAGCCAGTGTGATGCATTGACCCAGTGTGATGCAATGAGCCAGTGTGGTGCATTGACCCGGTGTGGTGCAATGAGCCAGTATGTTGCATTGACCCAGTGTGATGCAATAAGCCAGTGTGATGCATTGACCCAGTGTGATGCAATGAGCCAATGTGATGCATTGTCCCGGTGTGGTGCAATGAGCCAGTGTGGTGCATTGTCCCAGTGTGGTGCAATGAGCCAGAGTGATGCAATGACCCTGTGTGATGCAATGAGCCAGTGTGGTGCATTGACCCAGTGTAAAGGCCTGGGACTTAGGGATAGAAATCCCTTACCAGGCTAATCAGGATCTTAATAAAGGAAAGTCAAGGACCATGGTTTTCCGAGGAATAACAAACAACCGTTAGAGATTGGCATCTCTTTACTATAAAAATATATCACAAAACTCTGACACCACTCAACAAACATCAAATAATTACGGGAGTCAAACAATTAATGGAAGCAACAATTAAAGGAATCAAACAAATAATAGAATCGAACAATAAAGGGGAGTCAGCAATTAATGGAATCAAACAATTAAATGGGGTCAACAATTGATAGAATCGAACAATAAAGGGGAGTCAGCAATTAATGGAATCAAACAATGAACAAATATTTCCTACGGCAGTGGCCCTGGGGGAAGGTTCTGGAACGCGGTGATGCACACTCAGGGTAGGGAAGCGTCCATTCACTCCACACTCAGCAACGTCTTGAAAAGGCAGGAGAACACCGGGGCACCGACGGAATGTGATGAATTGATGGTCGTGGTATGCGGTAGTGGTAGATGACCAGAGAGTTGGCAGTTGATAGGTGAAGGTCTGGGAACACAGCCCACGAGTCCAGGACCTATGATGAGATCACAGCCAGAATTTGACGGACAGCAGGGTAGCTAGATACTGACGGTATGGCGGCTGGGTTGAATCTGCTCGTGGCGGAGATAGTCGCTGCCGTTATCACCTCCGTCCAACCACCCCAAGGGTCGTCTGCACCAGCAAACGAGCGAGTTAGCAGCGGTAACTAGCCGGAGGATCGTTTCCGCCCTTACACTGCTCCCCCAACAAAAATCTACTGTAAGGTAGATTAAACTTAAGATTAGTACACAAAGCATAATCATCTTACAACAAATGCTTAAATACACATTGCACAATAAAGAAGGGTCATAGAAAAGAATAGGTGGTAACTTGATGTCCAAAACGTAAGGCCGTATCAAGGAACTGCACGTGGGGTCCACTTCAGTCCAAGTTTAAGTTTGGGCCTATTTCCTGTCGTGGAGGATTCTTCTATCTCGTCAGGTGTTGGCAGCAACTGGCAACCGAGATCAACAGACTCTGGCGTCCGAACTTCACAGGAACTCTTGCAGGGTAGTGCCTCGACTAACTCCAGCTTGGTGACGTCGTCAAGGACACGAGCAATGTGGGTCCTGCAATTATATTGCTTTAACAAATTAGCTTGATGTAATTTAGGCTTCTTAGAGGAAGGAGGTGAGAATCGTCCACCAAAATCTATGGCTACCCGAGAAGATGGTTCTGCAACGACGGGTAAGGGTTCAAGTGGAACAGGACGGACTCTACCCTTGGCGGACATACGTGGACACTGATCACAATTCCTACAGAAAGCTCTAATATCCGCTCCCATACCTGGCCAGTAAAACTGATCAGCAACCTTCCTATAAGTTTTCCTACGAGAACAGTGACTTACAAGAGAGCTCTTGTGAGCTACAGAGAGAATGTTACTACGACAAACATCAGGGACAACAAGTAAAAACCGACCTACTTTAGCTGGTCGCTTGGATGAAACACAAGACCTGTGTAACACCCCATTAATAGAAACAAACTTATAAACCGACCCATCTCTCACCTGATCCTCCTCCCCGGAAGTCACCTTCTCCCTTACCCGCTTAAGAGTGGCACACGAGTCTTGAAGCTTGGCGAACTCCTTGGGCGTCACAGTCAGTGGCAACAAATTCGGCAGAATCAGGGGATGCGGTCGTTTCACCTTCGCCGTCAGTGGCCCTACAGCTTGGACCTTGGCGGCAGGCGTGGCGGCGTGAGAGGGTGGCGAGGCGACCTCGGCAGGTGGCGAGTCGTCGTCCTCAGCAGGTGGCGTGGGGACTGGTGCTGGTGGCGAGGAGACTAGTGCTGGTGGCGAGGAGAGTTTTAACGTTTCCGGGTCGTTAGGGTCACGAACACCGGGAACATTACCAATGAGGGCACTTGCACATTTAATGGGAGCTCTTACCACATTAGTCCAACCAGTGAAATAGGGGCAACGCAGGTAGCACCTAACAACAGGGAACTGGTCAACACGACCTAAATAATCGGCGACACTAACCTTCGGGCAGCTGGAGATGTCAGCGTCAGGCAGGGCTTCTTCAGAGACAATAATGCACGAGCAACCAGTGTCCCTGATGAAAGTAGATGCCCTAGACCCATTTATTGTTCCACTGACACAATAACGGGGGCAGCTCCTGACCTCCAAACAGAATCCGACCTTGTTGCTGGGTTGAGTGTCAGCAGTCTTGAAGGCGAGGGGATTCCTGGGACAGCGAGAACGAATGTGCCCTTCTCCTCCGCAGCTGTGACACCGCACGGCTGGTGAACTACTGTTGTGTACTCCTGGGGATGGTTCCTCGGAGGACGGAGGCTTCGCAATCTTCACTACAGGAGGGGAAGACTTGGGGTAGGCGTTGCGAGCAGACGCCCAGTTGTCGGCAAGATGCACAGCTTCTCCAAGCGTCGCTGGCTGGTGTTCTTTGATGAAAATTCTCAAGTCTGGAGGTAGAGAAGACAAAAACTGATCTAATATCATGAAGTTAGAGAGAGACTCAAAGGTTTCTTCAACCCCTGATGTCTCCAGCCATTGTTGAAATAAACGACCCAAGTGAATCGAAAACTGCTGGTACGTTTCTCCCTCTCTAATCTTCGTTCTGCGAAAATCAGCACGATAACCGTCAGAAGTCTTGCAAAATCCTCGCAAGAGAGCTTGCTTCAACAAGAGGTAATCTCGGGTGATGTCGGCAGACAGGGACGTGTAAATTTCTACCGGCTTACCACTCAGAAGGCTACCCAACCTTACAGCATAGCTATCTGGGGCTACACCAAGCAGCTCAGCTACCCGCTCAAACCTAACAAGGTAGGAGGCGATGTCTTCTTCACGGTACACAGGCAAGCTGGGTTTTACCACATTGTCCTGTATATGGCCAGAGGAGGCTGGTCTACTTGAAGCATTAATCCTAGCCAGTTCTAGGTCCTTTTCTGCCTGCAACTTAGCTAATTCGAACTCTCTTTCTCACGTTCCTCGAACTCTCTTTCTCACGTTCCTCCAACTCTCTCTCTTTCTGGCGTTCCTCTCTCTCTTTCTCTTTCTGACGTTCCTCTCTCTCTTTCTGACGTGCCTCTCTCTCTCTCTGACGTTCCTCTCTCTCGGCATTCTGTTGGGTGACCACATACTGACCAATGTCATTACCTGTCAGACCCAGGGCCACCGCTTGACCTTTCCACACATCAAAAGCAGACATAATGATCCAAAAGGCCAAGAACAAAGGAAAAAAACAAACAACTTACCCCGCAAATAGCCAAAGGCAACTCACCTAGTGGCTCAATCAGACCAGTAAATGGTTTGATCCGACTGGAGGGAACCTAGTTCCGCACCCAGCCCAGCTGAATCACCTCAGGGTAACGAAACCGCACCAGGTGAAACAACAAATATGCTATGACAGCATCCACAGTGCACCCCAACCAACACTAATTAACTTCCCCACGTACAAGGGAGAGCAACAAAATTAGCACACAGAAGGAAGGGATAACCACTGAACAACACTTGCTTCCGGGCCACAGACAGCAAGGTGGCGCGCTCACGGCGACTTACAACAACACCGGAACGAATGTTAAACCTCAGAAACCAAAGGTCAGAGCCAATCCTGGCAAGGTCGCCACTTGTAAAGGCCTGGGACTTAGGGATAGAAATCCCTTACCAGGCTAATCAGGATCTTAATAAAGGAAAGTCAAGGACCATGGTTTTCCGAGGAATAACAAACAACCGTTAGAGATTGGCATCTCTTTACTATAAAAATATATCACAAAACTCTGACACCACTCAACAAACATCAAATAATTACGGGAGTCAAACAATTAATGGAAGCAACAATTAAAGGAATCAAACAAATAATAGAATCGAACAATAAAGGGGAGTCAGCAATTAATGGAATCAAACAATTAAATGGGGTCAACAATTGATAGAATCGAACAATAAAGGGGAGTCAGCAATTAATGGAATCAAACAATGAACAAATATTTCCTACGGCAGTGGCCCTGGGGGAAGGTTCTGGAACGCGGTGATGCACACTCAGGGTAGGGAAGCGTCCATTCACTCCACACTCAGCAACGTCTTGAAAAGGCAGGAGAACACCGGGGCACCGACGGAATGTGATGAATTGATGGTCGTGGTATGCGGTAGTGGTAGATGACCAGAGAGTTGGCAGTTGATAGGTGAAGGTCTGGGAACACAGCCCACGAGTCCAGGACCTATGATGAGATCACAGCCAGAATTTGACGGACAGCAGGGTAGCTAGATACTGACGGTATGGCGGCTGGGTTGAATCTGCTCGTGGCGGAGATAGTCGCTGCCGTTATCACCTCCGTCCAACCACCCCAAGGGTCGTCTGCACCAGCAAACGAGCGAGTTAGCAGCGGTAACTAGCCGGAGGATCGTTTCCGCCCTTACACCCAGTGTGATGCAATGAGCCAGTGTGATGCAATGACCAAGTGTGATGCAATGAGCCAGAGTGATGCATTGTCCCGGTGTGATGCAATGAGCCAGTGTGGTGCATTGTCCCAGTGTGATGCAATGAGCCAGTGTGGTGCATTGACCCAGTGTGATGCAATGAGCCAGTGTGATGCAATGACCAAGTGTGATGCAATGAGCCAGAGTGATGCATTGTCCCAGTGTGATGCAATGAGCCAGTGTGGTGCATTGTCCCAGTGTGGTGCAATGAGCCAGAGTGATGCAATGACCCAGTGTGATGCAATGACCAAGTGTGGTGCATTGACCCAGTGTGGTGCAATGAGCCAGTGTGGTGCATTGTCCCAGTGTGATGCAATGAGCCAGTGTGATGCATTGACCCAGTGTGGTGCAATGAGCCAGTATGTTGCATTGAGCCAGTGTGGTTCATCCTCACCTCTCCAAATCAGTTGTAAATAATATATGATAGTTATTACAAAAAGAAAACCTGTAACTGGAGTTGTGAGGAAGTGTCCAACTGGTCAGCATAAAATTATGAAAAATAACTATTCCCGTTTAAAATGAATTACCTAAAGATTATACAGTCCCAGTTTATCTCACCTGAAGATTAACCAGCCCATTATTATTTGGGGGTTTAAGTTTGGGTAATGTAGGTTAGATTAAGGGTGGTTAATCTGCAGGGAATATAAGGTGGGGTGGTTAATCTTCAGGGAATATAAGGTGGGGTGGTTAATCTTCAGGGAATATAAGGTGGGGTGGTTAATCTTCAGGGAATATAAGGTGGGGTGGTTAATCTTCAGGGAATATAAGGTGGGGTGGTTAATCTTCAGGGAATATAAGGTGGGGTGGTTAATCTTCAGGGAATATAAGGTGGGATGGTTAATCTTCAGGGAATGTAAGGTGGGGTGGTTAATCTTCAGGGAATATAAGGCGGGGTGGTTAGTCTTCAGGGAATATAAGGTGGGGTGGTTAATCTTCAGGGAATATAAGGTGGTGTGGTTAATCGTCAGGGAATATAAGGTGGGGTGGTTAATCCTCGTGGAATATAAGGTGGGGTGGTTAATCTTCAGGGAATATAAGTTGGGTGGTTAATCTTCAGGTGACTCGCCCCTGCAATAGTACCCCAATTTTACTGAGGCTCAGATGTGACTGGTACTGTTATCTTGTCCTGGGAAAAAATTAAACTACGACACTCTAATCTATATTAATTTTTTACTTCTTCAGATTGAGCAAGGGGAGACATGGAGAACGTATATGACACGACAAGAAGTGGAATATGAAACAATAAAAAAACAAGAGAGAGAAAAACTCAGGGAATAAAACAAATATGGAGGCATCAACGTGGACTGTGGGTCTGGCAGTGGTGTTACTGTTCATTGTGTATTGCTGGAGGAAGTTTTCGTACTGGTCATCACGTGGTGTTCCCTCAATCCCCGTTTTTCGCAACTTTTACATTTATCTCCACATGATCTTCAAGCGTACTAAACCCTTTTGGTACTTCCTAAATGAGGTAAGGCTGTCTAACCTAACCTAACCCAACCTAACGTTCTTTATATACAAGTGTCTGGTGATGAATGTGCGCCTGTATTCCCACCTAATTGATTAAAGGATCCACTGATTATAGGATCAATATATCCACTTGAGTTTGCATATACAGTGATTCATTGACAATGTTTCACAGTTACTCACTGTATACACTCGGTGGAATCATCAGGTTCGTTTTTGTTTTGCTTATACCTTTTAGAACGATACCACCGTTCACGAAAATACTTTGAGATGCTTTTAAACCTCTATAATGCATATGTATAGCCCATCCAGCTTTTTATCGCTCTAGCTTTAAAGCCTGCAACTATGTGTGTGTGTGTGTGTGTGTGTGTACAGCTATATGTTTTAGAATGTTCCTCTGGGTGCTAGGAGTTTACAATACAGTACATGGTATTGAAACATTGGTACAGTGGTGTCAGATCCAGTGGTGTGGGTCTCGAGGCTCTGTTGTTTCAGTCTTGGTGTCGGTCTCAGACCTCGAAGAATTACACGACTCATTTCAAATTTGTTGGAGGAAATTGTCCCCTGGTTAAGTTTGAGGTCAGGCAGGAGTAATTAATTCACCTTGACTGCTAACCCCGCGTCCAAGTCGGGGAAGAGTTGACCATAATATATTTGGGATTTAATGGACCAAGATAAATTTTCTTAAAAAAGGTGACCCAGGTACCCGACTCCACTTAGTTTTTATATTACCACGCGCACGCACACACACACACACACTTCGCAACAGAGTCATCCGCGAAATACGCACTGCAAAGAAGTCCCACTACCCAACCAAATTACAACACCTGAAGCAGACCAACATCAGTCAATGGTATGGTAAGCTTAAAGAACTCTGTGGACTAAACAATATGACACACCCCCTCCCCTTCCTTAGCCATCTCACTAATGTTGACGCAGCTGAGCAAACAAATAACCATTTCGCTACTATATGCCAGACGCTCCCACGGCTCGACACAACCACTCTCCCTGCTTACCTACCAGCCCCCCTTCCCACTGACTTAGTAGAAGAATTTGACGTAGCAAAACGCCTGGACAAACTAAAATTAAAACGCTCTACCACCCCCATTGACTTACCAATGAAACTCTTCAAGGAGTTCTCCCCGGAGCTTGCTAAACCCCTCTGCTCCATCATCAATGCTTCTCTCAGTCAAGCCAGATGCCCAGCTGACTGGAAGACCTCTTATGTATCACCAGTGCCCAAGTCAACCAGCCCACAATCCTTAAATCAGCTACGACCTATTGCAATCACCCCAATACCCAGCCTAATATGTGAAAGTTTTGTGTTTGACTGGGCTTATGCTGATATTGCAAGAGTCGTAGACCCTCAGCAATTTGGCAACATGAAAACTTCCTCCACCACTCACTGTCTTGTCAGCTTTCTCGATTACATATACCGCCATCTCGAGAAACGAAAAACGTCTGTAGCTGTCGCCTTCATTGATTTCACTAAAGCGTTCGACCTAGTCGACCACAATATAATCATAAACAAAGCTATTGACCTCGGGCTTCGGAGAAGTCTCATACCATGGCTTACAGACTTCCTCAGTGACCGACGCCAAGCTGTACGCTTCCGAGGGGCTGTCTCCACCTTTCAGTCACTCACCTGTGGCGTCCCCCAAGGCACCAAGATGGGACCACTCTGCTTCCTTATGCTCATCAATGATGCCCTAAGAGAAACCCCTGCTCGCTGGAAATATGTCGACGACTCCACCATTGGGATCAGCGTCAACAATTCTGCTCCCAACTATACCGCCCTTCAGGATTTATTGAACAGTCTCCAAAACTGGGCCACCAACAACCATGTCACCATCAACCATACCAAGACCATGGTTATGCACATCAACCTCTCCTCCGACATTGTCCTACCTCCTTCCATTACCCTAGGTCCGAACACACTCCAGGTTGTAGATTCCACGAAGCTCCTCGGCGTCACCATAGACAACAAACTAAATTGGAAACCACACGTCAGTGAAGTTGTCAAAGCCTCCAGTTTCCGTCTCCACCTGCTCCGCCGACTGAAGTCCCTCGGAGTTCCTGCACACGAGCTCCTCAGTGTATACACAACATTCATACTTCCCAAGCTCACCTATGCCTCCCCCACCTGGTCTTCCTCCCTAAATGCCACACAACGTAAACACCTAGAAAAAGTGCAAAAGAGGGCATGCAAAATTATTCTCTCCCCTTCCTACTCCACATATCAAGAAGCGCTCAACACACTGACCCTTTCGACTCCAACTGACCATCACCACGACCTTATCTGCAAATTTGGTAAGAAGCTTCTACACCATCCCCGACACCGGCTCCTACTACCACCTGACATCCCCTGTCCGAGAATTGCTGTTCGACACCACAACCGCATCCAGCCCATACGTGCACGAACCGATCGCTATAAGAACAGCCCAGTCCCAACCATTGTAAAAATTATCAATAACATGTAATAAATCAGTGTATTCACTCCCGGTAAACACTGCTCCTTACACTGTCACTATGTTGAAATGAACTGTAGTTTGAGCTGATCCCCATCTAAGTTATTATATGTCTTATTTGTGTCACTTATGTTACTTGTATATTATTTGTAATTCGTAACCCATTCCCCAAATATGTAACTGTATATTTTCAGCCTTCTGGCTGCCAAGCTCTTTCAATAAACCGTTAATTATTATTATTATTATTACACACACACACACACACACACACACACTGATCATAAGAAGAACATAAGAACATAAGAATGGAGGAAACTGCAGTGGGCCTATTGGCCCATGCTGGACAGTCCCGTTTACACCCAACCCCTATTGCTCATATATCCATCCAACCTATGTTTGAAGCTATCCAGCGTATTAGAGTTAATGATGATGTTTGGTAACTTGTTCCACTCAGCCACTATTCTATTTCCAAACCAATGTTTACCTATCCCGCGCCTAAATCTAAATTTATCTAACTTAAGACCATTGTTACGAGTTCGCTCCTAGTTGGATAGTTTGAGTATTTTTGTAATGTCCCCTTTGTTTAGCCCTGACTTCCATTTATACACCTCTATCGTATCGCCCCTCACTCTACGTCTCTCAAGGGAGTGCAAATTGAGATGCTTTAACCTGTCTCTGTACTCAAGGTTATTAATGCCCGGGATTAGTCTTGTCATTCTCCTCTGAATTCTTTCTAGGGATTCTATATCCATTCTGTCTTACGATGACCAGAATTGAACTGCATAATCCAGGTGAGGTCTCACAAGCGCAAGATATAGTTTTAGGATGACTTCGCTAGTCTTGTAATTAACACTCCTTTGTATGAAACCAAATACTTTATTAGCCTTGTTTCGAGCAAATACAAATTGTTTACTTGGCTTATGATTCCTACTTATCATTACTCCTAAATCTTTCTCACAGTCGGATTTCTCTATAACAACGTTGTTCATCTGGTTTCTCTGTTTACATCTCCTGGACTACGTACTTTACATTTGTCCACATTGAATTTCATCTGCCATTTTTTAGACGACTCGATTTTTTGTTTTTTAGATCTTCCTATAGTTTGCGGAGTCCTAGTCAGATTTAATTACACGCCCTATTTTAGTGGCATCTGCAAATTTACGTATGTTGCTGTCTATGCCGATATCTACGTCGTTTATATATATAATAAATAATAATGGTCCAAGTACTGAGCCTTGGGGTACTCCACTAGTGATGTTACTCCAGTCGGATTTACTGCAGTTTATGCTCACTCGCTGTTTCCTGTCCTGTAACCACGCCCTAATCCATTTTATAATATCTCCTCCAATGCCATGAGCCTCCACTTTTCTTATTAGTCTTTCGTGGGGAACTCTGTCACAGGCTTTGCTATAGTCGAGGTATACCACATCATAGTCGTGCCCGTCGTCCATTGATTCTAAAACAGCTGAAAAGAATGTTAACAGATTAGTTAGACATGATCGCCCGCTTGTGAAGCCATGTTGGGAATCAGTGATCAACTTGTGCTTCTCCAGGTGATTTCGAATAGAGTTTGAAATTATTGCTTCCAGTTATAATTTGCCTACAATTGATGTTAAACTGATTGGACGATAGTTAGAGGATAGTAATCTATCTCCCTTCTTGAAAGTCGGTATTACATTCGCTATCCTCCAGGATTCTGGTAATTACATACGGTTTTAAGGACATGTTAAACAACTTTGCTAATGGCCTACTAAGCTCTTCTTTACATTCCTTTAATACTCTGGCAAATATATCATAGAGACCTGGTGACTTATTAGGCTTTAGTTTGTCTATTTGCTTACTAACATCGTTACTATTCACTACTATCTCGCTTAATCTATTTTCTTCACTATCTCTGTATATAGTCGGTGCCTCGGGTATCATATTTAAATTTTCGGTGGTGAAAACTATTGAAAAATATTTATTCATATTATTGCTAATTTCTCCGTCGTTATCAGTTAGCTCGCTGGTATCTGACTGTATTGGTCCAATCTTGTATCGTGTTTTAGTTTGATACATTTGAAAGAATCCCTTGGGGTTTGACTTTGCCTCCCTTGCTACCTTCAGTTCATTATTCCTCTTTGCTTTTCTTATCTCGGTCTTAACCCTACTGGCCAATACCTTATAATAATCTCGGTGGTAAATTTAATCACGATTTATTCTCCTACCTATAGCCTTCCTTTGTCCAATAATATTCTTTAAATAATTATTTATCCATTAGAGTCATTGTTATATGATCCAAGTTTTCTGTATGGTATTTTCTGCCTTTGTGCATTAAGTAACTCAATATTTAAATTGTTGTGGAACTCGTCAACCTCAGATCTTGTGATCAGGTCATCCTCAGCCGTTATATTTTGTGAGGTTATCGTTGTCAGGTCTCCAAGTAGAGTGAGGTCGCCCTCTGTGGGTACATTGTGTGAGGTCATATAATTCACACCCAAACGTGATACCTCTTTTCCCAGCTGCCTTTTCAAACTATCAAAGTTTGCCCTTCTGAAATCTGGAACTTTAATGGAATTTTCCTTGCCACTGCCTTAAATTCTAATATGAATCTAATTTCTTTGTGACTGCTGTTCGCAAGTTCGTTCCCTACCTCGGCAGTACTAATGAGGTTTTCTCAGTTTGACAGAAGTAAATCGAGTATATTATTACCCCTGGTGGGTTCGGTTATATGTTGGCTTAGGAAACAGTCCTGGATTGTTTCAAGAAAATCCTCTGATTCTGGGTTACCAGTAAGGTCGATCCAATTTATTTGACTAAAGTTAAAGTCGCCTACTATACAGACGTTGCTGTGTCTGGATGCCCTGTGTTATTTCATCCCAAATAAGTCGCTCATTAACTCTATCAAGATTAGGAGGTGATTAGATTTCCCCTACCATCGGTTAATTCTATCAACATTGATTCTTTATTCAGTTCAGTTTTTATTTCCTAATTTATTTCACATTTCACATTATCCCTGACATAGATTGCTACTCCGCCACCTTTCCTAATCTGCCTATCAGTATGGCATAATTTGCAACCTGCAATTTGGTACTCGACAGGTAACTTACGTGAGTCTAAGTTTATCCATGTTTCGGTGAATGCTATTATATCGATTTTTTTAGGTACATTCCAACGCCCTGATTTCATCCATTTTGTTTCTCATACTCCTACTGTTTGAGTAATAGACATTTACGTTATTCGTGTTCTGAGTCCTCTCTTTGACGCGTTTGGGTTTTAACTCCCTGCCTAAATTAGTTTCGTCATCATTCCTAGCACTATTTCTCTGTAACCTTTCACTTTGTTTATCCTCTGCCACTGCAGTCTCCTCCACCTCCGTACCCATATGTTGCCCTAGCAGTTTAAAGATTTCGACATTTTTGGAATTGCCCTTTTCAGATAGCCAGCCAGAGATGCCACCCCAGCCCTAGACAGATGTACCTCATCCGTAGCATAAAGGTCCCTTCTTCCGTAAAAGTTGTCCCAGTTGCCCACGAATGGGACTGATATTGACTTGCAATATCTGTCAAAACTGCCGTTGACACCAACTGCCCTTGACAACCATTCATTGCCACCTTTCTTTCTAGACAGGACACCCCATATGATAGGGATCCCTCCCGTCTACCTAATATGTTCTATAGCTGTCTTGAACGTATCAAGGAGCTCCTCACAAAAACACCGGCTAATATCATTGCCTTCTGCACTGAGGCAGATAATAGGTTTGTTCCCATTACCAGACAAGATATTGTCCATCCTGTCAACTATATCCCCCACCCCAGTTTCTGGCAAGCAAACCCCCATCCTATTTTTATTTTTACCACAAAAAGCTCTATCCAAATACCGTACCTGGTAATCGCCAACAATTAAGGTTTTCTTACCTTCCTTGTTCACCCTCTCCCTGACTATGCTAACGTCCAATTCGTCTATCAAAGGACTAAAAGAGTTTTTACACTTAGCTGCTGCTGTCTTATCCTTGGTGTGTTTTCTTACCACCAGTTTGGTCGTTCCTCTCCTCACAACCTTCCATTCTCCTGAGTTTTCGTCAGACACTGGCTTTCCTTCTCTTGTTTCTTTCTTCATCTTCACTAACACTTCCTTTAATTTCAAGTTTTCTTCCTTGACCCTCTCTAACTCGGTCAGAAGTTCGGCCCTCAGAAGGGCACATCCCTGTTCTGAAGTAGCACTAGCCTTTACCGGTATTACAATATGGTGAATTTGTGATTCAGGTGAGCTTTATTACCCGAGGTTGTTTTTAACCCCTGCTGGTGAGCCTGGGTCCCTCTCACCGCTTCACCCCCAAAGACCAGCCCTGGCCTCACCCATGACACTACACAGCCTCTCACAGTTCTCTGTACAATATCAACAATCTGTTAACTCTAATCACACTGTCGTGTAAGAAATGTTCAAGTAAAACAAATTGTTTATTTTGTCCTTAAGTTTCTTAGTTCAAATGTTGATATTCTATAACAATGCTATTGGTTAAATCAGTCAGCTGTAATACCCTTAGTAGCTACAGTAGCAAATATTTACATGATTTAAGACAACACTTACCTGCCATCATCCAAGAATTTCAACCCCCAAAACAATTTACAAGTATGAACCGAGATCCTAATGTCTTACTTAAAAGAAAAATACTATTTGTTCATGACGCCACAACTATTTTCATAATGTGCCCCCGTGTTTGATCCTATAACATCTACATGTTATTTAAATACATGTTAATGTTTCTCTTCACCCAGACGTATCACGAGAATGAAGGGAACAACTTCGTAGGCGCCTACGAGATCTTCAAGCCGTCCCTGATCGTGCGTGACCCTGGGCTAGTCAAGCGCATTATGATTCAGGACTTTGACCACTTCAGCGAGCGAAGGACATTTGGTAATTCCAAGAAAGACGAATGCTTGAGAGAAATGCTTTTTCTCATCAACGGCAGCCACTGGAAAGGCGTCAGGTCTATTATGTCCCCAACTTTCACCTCCGGCAGGATGCGTCAAATGTACCACCTAGTGGAGGAGAAAGCAGATGCTTTAATAGAACGTCTTCAGCGACACTGCCAAGAGAAATCTTTCGTTAAGACAAAGACAATTTACGCCCGTTATGTCATGGATGTTATAGGTACCTGTGCTTTCGGTATCAAGTGCAACTCCATCAACAATGAGGAGGAAGAATTTTGCAAGAAAGCAAGTGAGCTGAACGCCATCAGCGCGCGGGGAACATTACGGGGAATAGCTCTGTTAACGCTACCTAATTCAGTGTTGAATGCAATCGGGATTTCTTTTACCACTCCACCGTTCCTGTTCTTCCAGCGCGTGGTGGAGGAGACAATTAAGAATAGAGAGATGGGAGTGAAGCGGGGAGACTTCCTGGACCTGTTGCTAGAACAGCGGGAGGAGCAGAGCAACTCGAACACCAAGACACCTAAGTACCGTGAGTGTTGTTCAGGTCTTTGTTTAGTATTTGTTTAAATTCAGATTTGGCATCGGTTGGGAGGATGATTTTCTTCTCCCAGAGGGACAAACAGAAGGCGATCAGTTAATTAAGACAGTATCGGCACTGTTTAGTACTCATCTTGGCCTCCGTCTTTGTAAGTTAATCAGTTATAATATGCATTTTCACCAATTAAAATTAAAACTATATAAACGAATCTTCGAAAATCCAGAGCCTTAGTTAGAAGACGCCACCTGGAGCCTCAAGTCACCCCCTGCCTCCTGGTAATGATATAACTCATAATCTGTTTTCATTCGATGTTTATGTAAACATTACAGTTGATAGAACATCTTTGGTCAACACAAGACAGAGGCCACCAAATATGGTCATAGCGTTTATCAGCTGAGATGTACAATAACAATACCCTATTGTTTATATGCATGAATTCCTTATAAACTAAAGAACATACGTGAATTACTCAATAATGCAACACTATTGATAATAATATTAGATTCGATGCATTTAATGAGAAATGTCTTTAAGGTTAGGAATTAATGTAAGAAAAATTAAAAAGGAAAGAATATATTTTGTCTGCACTTGACGGGGTTTTAAAGTGACTAATCACACGAGATTTAACTGTTGTCTAAATTACAATATTTTGTTCCCCTGTAATTTAATCACGCTTAAAAGTTGGTGTTGGCTGTTGATCTCCAAATAGATTCAGCGGGGCCTAACAGTTTACAGTGTATCAATGTAAAGAATAACTTTTTTTCACAGTATTTGTAATTTCTTTCATTTAAAGTTTTTAAGAGGTGCCAAGGAAATACTGTGACACCGCTACTTAACGAATTTTATTGTGTAGATTCTGCTCACGATAGGTTTAGTTCTTTGAATTTATTAGCTGCCAGTCTGAGCTCCCATTAGTATGCATTGACAGATTAATGCCAAGTGTACAGCACAAAATGCAGCTGACAAAAAAAACAAAACAAGCATCGTAATAAGCTTTTTGATTAAGTAGCAACTTAAGTAGCATGGGACGTCATTTTCTCATTATTTTATTTATTTCTTTGTTTTATGTGATTGCAAGACTTGAAACCTATTGGGTGTCACTTAAAATACGACTTTTCCTCTGTACTGTTTTACTCTCTTGGGTTAAGATCTCGTACTATAGGTGTGGACGTTCAGTTTGACAATGATCCTTTGTTAACTTGCAATAGTTTGTATGGGGGATCAAGGTACAAGTAAAGCCATTCTTAACCTAACGCTGCTCAGGTTTCTTTCATTCTTATTATGTTCTCAGAGTAGGATAAGTTAGATTAGAATGGAATACGTTTAAGTTAGTTTAAGTTTGTCTGGGATGAGGTTAGGTTAAGTTAGGTTAGGTTAGGTTAGGTTAGGTTAGGTTAAGTTAGGTTAGGTTAGGTTAGGTTAGGTTAGGTTAGGTTAGGTTAGGTTAGGTTAGGTTAGGCTAGGTTAGGCTAGGTTAGGTTATACTGGGGTTAGATTAGGTTATGTTATATTAGACTGGGGTATAATAACATAAGCTCATGTGTGTTTAGGCCAGACTACGTGAAACTAAGATTAACTTATATTTGACTGTGCTAAAGGTTTCTTGTCATTATATAATTGTATCATATCTCACCAAGAGTAAAATTATCAACGTTTTCGGTTAGGTTAGGTTAGGTTAGGTTAGGTTCGATGCTCTTTCACATTACTGTACAGTACAACTCGACCACTTCCTGCTGAGCACTCCCTCTTGGTCTCTCCTTTCCAGCTATAAAAGACTCGACGATCGTCGCTCAGTCCGTCCTGTTCCTTATCGTGGGTCATGAAACTACAGCCGGCACCATGGCCTTCGTCTCCTACTACCTGGCCCGCAACCCACACCTCCAGCACCGACTTCGTCAGGAACTGAGGGACATAGTGGAAGAACACGGCACGCTTACCTACCAGACCATCATGGAGGCGCCATTCTTAGACGCCATTTTCTCAGGTGATGAACAGTTACTTAACTTTTTAGATATTTTTTTATTCTTTCTTTTTTATTTACTAATACTTTTAGAGGTTTGAAATAAAGTAGATGCTCGTGGTTACTCTTCAGCTGCGTTACCAAGAGAAAGCCGAGCACCGTTTGGCTCGCAACACTAAATTTGCTGTGGAATAACGACATTGGATCAACGCTTCCATGGAAGAGTTGTAAAATCATGGGAAATTACTGGCGAACCGAGGCACGGTGCTCTGTGGCCAGTGCCCCTCACGGTGGTTGACTCCCCTGCTGACGGTGGTTGACTCCCCTGCTGATGTTGGTTTATTCCCCTGCTGGCGGTGGTTGACTCCCCTGCTGGCGGTGGTTGACTCCCCTGCTGACGGTGGTTGACTCCCCTGTTGACTGTGGCTGACTCCTGCTGATAGTGGTTGACTTCCCCTGTTGACTGTGGCTAACTCCTGTTGACTGTGGTTGACTCCTGCTGGCGGTGGTTGACTCCCCTGTTGACTGTGGCTGACTCCTGCTGATAGTGGTTGACTCCCCTGCTGGCGGTGGTTGACCTGTGCTGACGGATTAATTCACCTTAAGTTTAACCCTCCCAGCTATTTCACCGTAAAATTAACCACCCAAATGTTAACCTAACCTAACCTATCATAACCCTCCACCCAAGGTAACATCAGAGTGTTTAATCATCAGGTGAACTAATCTAGGGGCTAATTTTCAGGTGAATGTATGAGAAACTCTTCAGAATGAGATGTGTCTATTTACGCTGTGATGTACAATTTGTTGATATTTTACATTAATATTTAATTCAAAGTTAAATGGAAACCTAACCTAACCTAACCTGACAAAGATATCTTCAGGTGTGTTAATTGCTCTGCCAGGTAATATATTTTATGGGTTTGTGAATCTTGAGAATTGTATATGTACAGTACAAGACCAAGAAAGGGTATTATTACTGTAGTAGAAGAAGTAGTAATTCTATTATTATTATTATTATTATTATTATTATTATTATTATTATTATTATTATTATTATTATTATTATTATTATTATTATTATTATTTTTATTATTATGATTATTATTATTATTATTATTATTATTATTATTATTATTATTATTATTATTATTATTATTATTATTATTATTATTATTATTATTATTATTATTATTATTCCCGAACAGAGACTCAACCCGATAGCAGTAGTAATTGAACGACAATGTTCTCAAGACTACAGGTTAGTCATACATAAACACGCATACTCCCATACACACACCCATACTGTTATACACATACTCATACAGTCATACACACACTCATATTGTCATACACACACAACCATATAGTCATACACTCACACCCATAATGTCATATACACACCCATACTGTCATACACACACACCCATAGTCATACACCCACCCATAGTCATACACACACCCATAGTCATACACCCATCCATAGTCATACACCCACCCATAGTCATACACCCACCCATAGTCATACACCCACCCATAGTCATACACACACCCATAGTCATACACCCACCCATGTCATACACCCACCCATAGTCATACACCCACCCATAGTCATACACCACCCATATCATACACACCCACCCATAGTCATACACACACCCATAGTCATACACCCACCCATAGTCATACACCCACCCATAGTCATACACACACCCATAGTCATACACCCACCCATAGTCATACACCCACCCATAGTCATACACACACCCATAGTCATGCCAATCTACCCATAGTCATACACCCACCCATAGTCATACACCCACCCATAGTCATACACACACCCATAGTCATACACCCACCCATAGTCATACACCCACCCATAGTCATACACACACCCATAGTCATACACCCACCCATAGTCATACACACACCCATAATCATACACCCACCCATAGTCATACACTCACCCATTGTCATACACCCACCCATAGTCATACACCCACCCATAGTCATACACTCACCCATAGTCATACACCCACCCATAGTCATGCACCCACCCATTGTCATACACCCACCCATAGTCATGCACCCACCCATTGTCATACACCCACCCATAGTCATACACCCACCCATAGTCATACACCCACCCATATAGTCATACGCCCACCCATTGTCATACACCCACCCATAGTCATACACCCACCCATAGTCATACACCCACCCATAGTCATACACCCACCCATTGTCATACACCCACCCATAGTCATGCACCCACCCATAGTCATACACCCACCCATTGTCATACACCCACCCATAGTCATACACACACACACACACAGTCATACACCCAGCACCCATAGTCATACACCCACCCATAGTCATACACCCACCCATAGTCATACACACACCTATAGTCATACACCCACCCATAGTCATACACCCACCCATAGTCATACACCCACCCATAGTCATACACACACCTATAGTCATACACCCACCCATAGTCATACACCCAACCATAGTCATACACCCACCCATAGTCGTACACCCACCCATAGTCGTACACCCACCCATAGTCATACACCTACCCAGAGTCATACACCCACCCATTGTCATACACCCACCTATAGTCATACATTCACCCATTGTCATACACCCACCCATAGTCATACACCCACCCATAGTCATACACCCACCCATAGTCATGCACCCACCCATTGTCATACACCCA
>NW_024750507.1:0-10513 GCF_018991925.1 Homarus americanus
GGTTTTCTGGACTTGCGGCTTCTTCAATCTTGAGCTGTGATCCCTTGTGGGGCGAGCGTCCGCCAGCTCCAAGTAAGGACACTCAACTGAGTAGTGCCCCCTGAGATGCTTATAAACCTCAACCAGGTCCCCCCTTGCCCGTCTGTAGTATAAGCTAGGCAAGTTCAGGCGCTCCAATCTCTCAGGGTAGCTGAGATGCCGAAGTGCAGGCACCAGTTTGGTGGCCCTCCTTTGAACATTTTCAACCAACTGACAGTCCATAGCATATCTCGGGGACCAGATGGGGTGACAGTACTCCAGATGGGGAAGCACTTCACTCCTGAAGATCGTCACGAGGGACGGACCGTCTAGATATCTGAACCACCTTCTTATAAGACCCAATAATTTATTTGCCTGATTTACCTTCTTCTCACAATGGCCCGAGAACTTCAGCTCATTGTCAACATACACACCTAGGTCCTTCTCACACACAGTCTCAACTAGTACATTTTCTTCATCCCGCTGGGACATATGGTACGCCTCCTTACCGTTGGTACGCCCCAGGTGCATCCTCTTACACTTCGTGACATTGAATCTCAGCAGCCATTCCTTCGACCATTCCTGGAGCCCACAGAGGTCCTTCTGCAGCTCTTCACAGTCCGCTTGGTTCTTAATTTCCCGAAATAACTTGGCGCCATCGGCAAACATTTGTATGGAGGAGTGTACAACGTCAGGCATATCATTTATGAAACAAACAAACAACAGCGGGCCCAATACACTACCCTGCGGTACCCCACTTGTTACAGGTACAGATGACGATTTCGTGCCATTAATCACCACACATTGCTTGCGGTCATGTAGAAAGTCTTCTATCCACGCTAGGACATTTCCCCGAATTCCGTACCCTTCCAGTTTGATTTTCAGCCTTTCGTGGGGTACACTGTCGAAAGCCTTGGCAAAATCTAGGTAAATATTGTCGATATTACCACCCCGTTCTAGAATATGGGTCCAAATATCAAATACCTTGAGCAATTGCACATAGATATCTGCTTGATGGACACTCAAGTACTTTACATATTATGCTGGTCAGGCTCACCGGTCTATAGTTGTTTGTGGAGTGCCTATCGCCCTTCTTGAAGATAGGACTCACATAAGTCACTTTCCATTCACTGGGGACCATTTGTTCATCCAGGCATTTACAAAACAGAATCTTCAGGGGCTCTGCAAGCTCGTTGCACAGCTCCCTTAGCACTCTAGGATGCACCATGTCAGGTCCAGGACTCTTATGGACCTTTAGCCTGGACAGTTTATTTCTAATACCCTCTTCTGTGAACACAATGTGGGTCAGTGCTGTCTCGAACCGCCTGTCCTCAAACGCAGGAAGGTTAGTTGCATCCTCTCTTGTGAACACTGAGGAAAAGAAGCTGTTCAATGCCTCAGCTTTATCCTGGTCAGAATCTGCGTAATTACCATCTTCAAGCCTCAGGTCTGATACTCCTACTCGCGTTTTCAATTTCGACTTTGCATAGCGGTAAAACGCCTTTGGGTTTGACTTGACCTCGCGTGCAACCAGCCTTTGGAACTCCTTTTCAGCCCTCCTACACTCTATCTTTGCTTGGTTTCTGGCTCTTGCATACATCCTCCTGTCTTGCTCATCGTTTGACCCAACCCACGCCTTGAATTTCTGGGTTTTCTTCTACTGTCTAATCGCCAAGATGTATCTATGTAGTAGGGTGTCATAGGAGGGAAGATCAGCTAAAACTAATGGCCCATCACTTTTTTGGTAGATTTTAGTGTACATAAACAGAAAATAATTTCAGTTTCAATATTTTGCAACCTTTTGCTAGGTAAATTTTAGTGTGAAATTTATCGAAAATCTAACGTACAGCTGCATTAGTGCATTACAATTAAATAGTGAACATTGCTTTCTGACTTCATTCTTTAACAACCCAACTAACAATATTTTTTTTCTGTTTCAGATTCTGATGCATTTATAAGTTGATAATATTTGCGATGGCTGCTTGTGTCAGGACGAGGAACAAAAAATCCAGCCATCTCAGTCACTATCTTGGGTCTGGGAGAGAGCTCCTGAAGTCGGAGTTGCCTACATTGAGAGATGCTTTGAGATACGGTGTTTTAAACAGGCAAATCAGTGAAAAGAACCAAAGAACTTACACAAACAAAGACATTGCCAGTGATATGACCAAAGCTGTCTTGGCACAGTACACTCTGGCTAACGCTCAGTTCAAGCCTCCAGTCATAACAAGTCAGAAGAAGATTAGTGAGAGACTGCTACCCAATTGGGAAAAGGCAAGAGATATCTCTCTTGGGAGAGGAAAACTTGCAGTTAAGGACAGCTTTGCCAAGCAACTGGACCAGTTATTTGACATAATTACTTGCAAGTGCCCAATTGTTCTGTCCTGAGTTTGGATGCGATCGTGACTGTAAATCCGAGGCCCACATCTCCTGTATTTGCAAGAGTGAACTGAAGATTCCTGTGATCGAACTGGCATTTGTCAAAGTACAGAGAGAGAAGACTGGTAAGCATAGGGGCTCATGATGGTAGCCAAGCTATTCCGAGTCCAAGAGACAGAGGCTGCCACAGAGAGACAGAAGAGGAGAAGAGTTGCCGGTGGCGCGAGACTCTGAGAAGGCCCAGGGTGAGGTAAAAAAGGCCGATGATTGGAGTCAAGCTGATTCAGAGTTTAATGACATCCCCATGGCTGATCCGAGTGCTGACCAGGAGAATGGTGACTTTGTCCCTAACCCAGAAAATAATGATCCCAAACCTTCCAGGCATAACATTCGAAATAGGAAAGATATCCCGAGCATAGCTCTGGCCAGCATGCGACACCACACTGGTCTCAGAGAAACTGCAGAGATAACAACAGCTGCCTGGATTGACGGTGGTTTGATAACACCTGATGATGTTCACCTGTTGATAGATCATAACAAAGTAAGGGAGAGCTCAGGAGAAACGTATTAACCTAGAAGGAGTTTGATAAGGATAGAGAAAATGGGAATCAATTGTTTGTCGCTGATACAGGAGAAGAGGATGACACTAAAAGTGTTGATGAAAGTTGGAATTCTGACAAGTTGTTTCCCTGCCATGGTGAAGACACTACTCTGCTGCAGTGAACCAGGAGAAGTATTTGTGGCATTCCTCCAGAAAAGATGACATCAGGAAAAACCATCTGAGATAGTAGACAGATAACATTGTGAACTGGCTCAGAGAGGAACGTAGACCAGACCCTGCAGGCATTAGAGACAGCACCCTTGCCCACAAGAACACAGGAGTGCTGGCAAGAGGTCATACCCCAGTGGATAGAGCGGAAGATTGGGAGGAAGTTGGTCTGGATTGTTTGTGACCTCCACACCAACGAGTTGCCACTCAGGCATCTGATCCAGGAGCTGGATGGCAAGACTCTTTCAAACAACAGATGGTCTGGTCCTCTTGGCAAGATGCTGGACTCTGCCACTGAGTTAGAAATAAATCCGAGCTTTGAAAAAAATCACAGTTGGCCCTCCACTCGTTGAGCTTGCACATACTGTCATTGACGACCTGAGTACTGACCAGTACTATGGTTACATGATTTGCAGTGCCATCAAAACTGGGGTCATGCCTGATAGACTTGCTTACCTACAGATAGGTCCAGTCTCACATTCTAGGTGGCTCACAACGGCTCTCAGGTTCTGCAGAGTTTGGGTCGCTCATCATAAACTGAAAGGGAACCAGCTTCACAACCTGAGACTTATTGTCCAATTCATCGTGAGTGTCTACTTGCCAAATTGGTTCAACACCAAGGTCAAGTCTTCGTTCTCCGAAGGTCCGAGGCATGTTCTCTTCCAGCTTGAGCTCCTGAGGAGTCAGCCAAGGAAGGTTGTTCAGATTGTGGAGCAGACTGTGAGATCTTCCTGGTATGCTCATCCCGAGGCAGTTCTGCAGACAATGCTCTGCAGTAAGGATGAGGAGGAGAGAAGAGTGGCAGTCAAAAAGATCTTGGATATGAGACTTATGAGGAGGATCTGGGCACTGACAGATCAGTTGGTGACGATTCAGCCAGGGTCAGGAGAGACTCCTGAAGTCAATCTAGATCTCAAGACCCTCACTGATCTCCCTTAGATCTGGATAACATCAGGCTGGCAGTGAGCCCTCACCTCACAGCCTCACCAATGTTCAAGTCAGAGCTTTCCTGGACAACCCCATGCATGTCCCTGCCTGGCCCTCGCACACCCAGAGTATAGAGCGGTGTGTACAGCAAGTGAGCGAGGCCAGCAGTCACGTGTACAGCCAGGAGAGGAGGGAAGGCTACATCCGAGCTCAGGTGGTCAGCAGGGAGGTGATGAGTAGAAACAGAAGCAAGAAAGACATGTTCTCTATGGTGTGCAGCAACACCGGGTCGTAGTAGTAAAACCGGTTTTTGTATTTGATGATTTTGTTTTCTAAAGGAATATTAAATTTAATAAATGTGTCAAGATCATTCGTTTCACTATTCTGGATCATTTTCATCCTAATAAATTAACCTGATACATTTACTTTACTTTAAATAAGCTATTTAGTGGTGTTGGTAAAAGGGTGGGAATACTGAATTTTCATAAGATTTCAAGTTAAAATTTACCTAGCAAAAAATAAAAACTTTTCAAATCTGAAGATATCACATGATTCTGCACATAGAACTACATCATTAATACCATGGGCCGATTTTTCAAACTCAAAAAAAAAAAATTCGCCTCCGTATGACACACCCTACTCCTCTAGTGTTCACAACCTCTGGTGGGATGGGACCAAGTGCAAGATGCTTCTATGCCAGACTCGCGAAGGTGCTCTCCGAACAGAAGCAGCAGCCCAGAAGTTATGTTACAGCCTGGATGAGATGTCTACTGTCCTTCTCTCTCCTTAGGTCTGCATTGCTCTCCCTCAGGGGAACGAGAGCATCGGCCCCAAAGCCGACAACAGTTGCAGAAATTGACTATAAGGCAACAGTCACTGAATGCCGCATAGATCTGCCGCTCAACTAATTTAACACAGCTAGGATAGATACTTATGTATTAGGATATTTAATATTAAGGTAATAAAATGGCGGCGAAGGTGTGGCTATTGGGGGAGGCTGGAGGCCACCTCGTAATAGTAGTAGTAATAGTAGTAGTAGTAGTTGATGTAGTAGTAGCAATTGTAGTAGTATTTACAGTAGATGTGGCAGGGGCATCACTTTTGTTGTTGTTATGTAATTACATTTTAACGTATAGCGTATATTTTTCAAGGGGGAGTTGAACGAAACGTAACGCTATGGTCGTAGTAATTTTAACATTGCAGCTCTTATATTTTTTCGATTAATCGTCCCATTTCGTTTTATTTAGTAGATATGAACACTAGGGCTTGAATATTAGGATTTTTATATACGAATACTGTTGTCCTTCACACCTCACAATGCCATGCTCAAAATTTGGTATAGCAGGGAAACTCCTCTGTTTACGTCTCTGTATATATTGATATGGGGAAATTCGGGCGTCTTACATCCCTGACATCATCCACGTCAACTGTATTTTAAATCTAATCTCGCAGTCAGGAGATTCATCTAAATGTTTTAATTAGAAATAAAATTACTTTAGTGTCAGTGATACAGTGATATGGAGGTTTTCGGGTCAAAGGTGTACTTTCTGTTACTCTTCGGGTATTTTAGAATTGGATGTGGGATTTTGTTCTTATTGTAGGGAAGTGTTAGGGCTGAATGTGGGGTTTTGTAATACTATAGGGGATATTAAGGTATAAATAAGGGATTTTGTATTTACGTCAACTTAGAAAAAACGTTCTGATTCAACCGGTATCTTATAAAAACAGTAGCAATTCTTAAAATAGTTAATAATAATAAAACTGTAGAAAGAAAATGACTATTTCCGATTGATAAAGAAATAAATGTTTGTAAATCAAGTACACTGTCACCTGCCTAGATGAGTTTGTCATGAAGATGAAAGTGTGTGTTGAGCCTGGGTGATCACCTGAACCTGAGGCACAGTGAAAGATCGGGAGGAAGGAATGACGATAGGAAGAGGGGGAGGAAGAAAGAAAGGCCGAAGGAAAACAATAAGGAAAGTAGGAAATAATAAAGAAAATAAGAAACAAAGAAGGAACTCCGGACGTTACGTAAGAATGAAATAAGGAAAGAAACGAAGATTGAAAAAATATGAAAAGAGAGTGAAAAAGAAATTAAGGAAGAAATAAATCACATAATTGTAAAATATAATTATATGCACATATTTATGTGTAATGTGACGGTGATAGTAGGCCTCACGTCCCGTCATGGACAATACAGATCCAACACATTGAATACAAATTCTTGGTTCTGGCTACATAAATACTGTACTGCCTTTGTATATGTTTCAACCTGGTCTTCAAATATACAGCACGTGCTTCCCCAGTGCTCGTGCGAGTGCAAAACCATATCTAAGGAATTATATCTGTTCACAAGGTTCTACTGCTGAAGTAGTGGTGATGCCACTTGTGAGAATATCACCTAATACAAAATTTCAGCTCTAAGACTCCCGCCAAACTGCGCCTGTGGTAAGGGTACAGAAAGTAACTCATGTTGAAACACGTCTGTTACAGTGATACTTATCCCAGCTTCAGATGCAGTAATCTTGCACTAAAGAATGTTTCGGTTTGAGAGAGTGAGGGTTTTAACCTTCTTAACTGGGTCTTGCAACTTGATTATTCTTAGTTCCCGTGTCATCACCCGTTCTTCAAACAAATTCTCAGGATTCACCCATGTTGTTCGACTTCAAAAAGATGTCTGGACTGCTTCGGTAGCGATGGCCTTTGTTGCAATGTTGCACAAAATCTTCACCTGATGTTCTGGGGAGAAAACACAGCATCTTCATCCTTTTTATCTAGATGTCTTTTTGGCCACGGTAGACTCCTTGTGTGACAGCTGGCCATCTAGACACACAGTACAGAGTGATCGTGCCTCAGGAGTAATGTGTGCTGGAGGTTGTATGACAACGGACAGCGACTGAGTGCTGAAGTGGTTTTGGCTATTCCAATAATTCTTCCATTTTTGCCAACAACATTCATACATTCCTGACCACGAGGTTGCCTTGGTGAGAGTCTATTGATACTTTCCCTAGTAGTTACCTTATTTCAGCAGCATACTCTACCCAATCCGGCAAAGTTTAGAGGGTAGTGGCATTTTTTTAAATATTGATTTAGTGTGCTTCGTAGCGGTGGTGATAAAGTAGATTCAGAACTTATTTATATAAACTGAATTATAATATATGAATTTATATGCTTTATATATTATGTTACAGAATCTCCAAGACATAACATTGTCTTCTCCTGGAATACAGTCACCATTTTGTCTTTCCTTTTCGAGGGTTTAGAATACAAAAGCCAGCTTGGTAACACTCTTATCCGTGTTCAACATGACCACGTTAGGTAAGAGAACCATGTTACCGACGTTTAACAAAATGAGCCGTGATGTGTCCACTTTTCTAGGCTACGGGGTCTTTACTCGACTGTACGTACAAAACAGTAATTTCATAATATTATTCATCACAAATATACAATTTAATCTATCTTGATTGTGTACTTTATAGAATAAACTGATTGAACTAGTAAGGGACAATGTTCTTGGTATAAATATCAATGATTAGATGGGACTCTCAAAGTAAGTTTTCTAATTTTTTTATTTTGTTTAACACAATACCAGTATATTCTCACCATCTCCAAAGCCCGTTACTGGAATCCTTATTAACCTTACAGTAAACATAACCCACAGCCCCCCATACTTCACCATAATCCCTCATCTCCCCTCACTACCCTGGACCTACCCCACCTCACTCTCGGCCTACACAGCACCCTACCCCATCCTCTCCATCCCCCCTCCCCACCACCCTGGGACCTCCCGAGAAAAATGAAGCCGCACTAAGAATTTAATTTCATGCTGGAAGACTGGCGGAAGTTCCCTTGTGATGAGATAAGACGAGATAAGAAAAGATAAGATTTATGAAGGCTTATATTATTCACCAGATGCTCAGCTTCCTCCCCTAAGATAAATGAAAAATATAACTATTTTTATATTCTTTATGTGGGGGAAATATTATGTTTGTCTTTGGCGACATTGAGTGAATGCTGTGCGAGGATTTTTTCGGTTTAGAAGCTCGTGTTGGGGTTTAACTTAGGAAGTTATCAAATTAAACAAATTTAGCTTTTTATTTACGTGTAATTGGTTGGTTTTCTGACTGGTTTATTCAGTAGATGACACGAGATGGGAAAAGACCCAGAAATAGTGTATGGCTGACCACCAGACACAGATGAACTTGGAAGGCTGCAGGTGCTTACAGGACAGACACGATTGAGGCATGATTGTGTGAGCATACTGGAGAGTCTTATAATCCAGGAGTGAAGTGATACTGGCTGGATGATGATGATGACGATGATGATGATGATGAGGATGATGATGATGATGATGATGATGATGATGATGATGAGGATGATGTTGATGATGATGATGATAAGGATGATGATGATGATGATGGCGATGATGATGATGATGATGATGATGATGATGATGATGATGATGATGATGATGATGATGATGAGATGATGATGATGATGATGATGATGATGATGATGATGAGGATGATGTTGATGATGATGATGATAAGGATGATGATGATGATGATGGCGATAGTGATGATGGTAATGATGATGATAATGATGACGATGATGATGATTGAGACGATGATGATGATTGAGGTGATGATGATGATTGAGATGATGATGATGATTGAGGTGATGATGATGATTGAGATGATGATGATGATGATGATGATGATGATGATGATGATGATGATGATGATGATGATAAGGATGATGATGATGATGATGATGATGATGATGATGATGATGATGATGATGATGATGATGATAATGATGATGTTGATGATGATGATGATAGTTATGATGGTGATGATAGCGTTGAAATAAATAATTAAAAACTTTACTACCAAACTAAACATGTCTCTCACATCCAGTCATACATGAAGTGTTGAAGGTAACAAGAGGCTTTCGACCCTTTTGAAATAGCATCGTGTGGTGTCTGAGGTGAGGTGTATTTGTATCAAGTTTCGTCATCATTGGTTTAAATATGACCTAAAAGTAACTCAATACTTCATATGCCAAGATAAGATAGACATAAATTAGCCATGTGAGCGTACCGGACTAACATTAAGAAGAAACGGAGGAAAAACAATGGCTTTCCCTGTTTGGAGGAGACATAGTTATTACCTAACCAAAGTGCATTTAAAATATTGTTTAGTGATATTCTCTAAAAAAAACACTATTGAAAAGTATCTTTTGCAAATCTTATACAAAATATCTTTCATATTCTAGTAACAATATGAATGAAATACACAATACATCATTATTTTCACCTGTGAGTTTTGGTTGAACAAACTGTTGACAAATAAAAGCCGTGATCAATAAAGACCGTGTTAACACTCCTGAAATAAACATTTATACTTTTAAGAAGAATTTTTATTCAACAAAAACACGAAACTTGCCCTTCGGTCCATAACATTATTATGAACTATTATAGCTCACACCGTTCATGTTATTAATCAAACTATTACATAGTATCAGATAAATGTATAGAAACCTGAACTATATGAGAGTGTTTATAATTATCCATCAGTCGATTTACTCGTATATTTCTATATAAACATATCAACTACATCTGCCTCAGTAATAGACATTTATAGCTTTACAAATAAAAAACAAAGAGGACCATTTATTTCCATATAAATATTAATTGTTGCTATGTAAAATTAACATCCATTTTAATTTGTATTCTGGCAGGGAGGGAGCCCAGCAGAATAACATGAATGTATATAGCTAGGGATGTATATAGGTGAAAATCCTCATTATATGGTAATGTAACTAAATTCACTGGCTGGATATTTAGTTGTTAAAATCATTGGCTGTGTTAATAAACCTATAACTATTTGATAATTGTCAGCTGCAATAATATTTTCACTTTATTATCAAATTTGTAAACTGCCATAACACAACAGCAATTTATGTGATAACTGGTACATGTTAAAAAAAATAATATATTTTTGTGTGTTTTTGGGGGTGTGGGGTAAACATATTTCTTCATACGTGGACGTGTGGGTGGAATACTTTATTTGTTTATGTTTTTATTGTTTTAGGAACGAAAGGGGTAACATGAACTTTCATAATGGCGACTATAATGTTTTTTTTAGTTACATACTTTGATTTTTGAGTGACGTCATTATTTTATTCTTGAGTGAGGTTATTATTTTATTTTTTGAATGACAGTTTCCTGACACCTGCTTATACGATGTTTCTGACACAGTTTCCTGACACCTGCTTATACGATGTTTCAGACACGGTTTCCTGACACCTGCTTATACGATGTTTCAGACACGGTTTCCTGACACCTGCTTATACGATGTTTCAGACACGGTTTCCTGACACCTGCTTATACGATGTTTCAGACACGGTTTCCTGACACCT
>NW_024750508.1:0-11017 GCF_018991925.1 Homarus americanus
AAAATCATTTGAACATTTTCTAAAAGCCATTTGAACAAGTTATAATCAACATATCAAATTTTGGTTGACAGATCCTTAATCAGCATGTTCAGGAGTACCCATACTGCGATTTTCAGCAAAATCTAATTTTGGACGAAATGCCAAAAATTGTAAGGTTTACCCCTTACAGGATTTTTGGCCAAAATACATTTTCTCTCTGATCTAAAATTTAATGTGCCTAACTATTTAAGTACATCCTGAATAATACACAAGCACCAAGAAATGACCTCGAAAACCCATAAGTGGCGAGTAATTAGCATTGCAAAAGTAATTAAAATATTTTAAAAATCATTTGAACAAGCAATAATCCATATTTCAAATTTTGGTTAACAGATCCTTAATCAGCATGTTCAGGAGTACCTATACTGCGGTTTTGATCAAAATCTATTTATTGGACGAAATGCCAAAAATTGTAAAGGCTTACCCTTACAGGATTTTTGGCAAAAAACAGATTTTGTTCAAAATCTCAGGGAAGATACTCCTGAACAAGACTCTGTTAACAAATTGTTATCTATTACTTGTTCAAATGGCTTTTAGAAAATTGTAATTAATTTGCAAGTCATTTGAATAAGTAATATTGCAGATATCAAATTTTCGTTAACAGATCCTTAATCAGCATGTTCAGGAGTACCTATACTGCGATTTTGAGCAAAATCTAATTTTGGACGAAATGCCAAAAATTGTAAGGCTTACCCCTTACAGAATTTTTGGCCTAAAAAAACAGATTTTTTGTTCAAAAATCTCCAGGAAAAAGTACTCCTGAATATATATATTAACAAAATTGATAACTACTTCAAATGGCTTTTAGAAAATTTTAATTAATTTTGCAAGTCATTTGAATAAGTAATATTGCAGATATCAAATTTTGGTTAACAGATCCTTAATCAGCATGTTCAGGAGTACCTATACTGCGATTTTGATCAAAATCTATTTATTGGACGAAATGCCAAAAATTGTAAGGCTTACCCCTTACAGGATTTTTGGCAAAAAAATAGATTTTGTTCAAAATCTCAGGAAAGGTACTCCTGAATATGCTGCTTAAGGATTCTGTTAACCAAAATTTGATATCTGTATTATAACTACTTCAAATGGCTTTTAGAAAATTTTAATTAATTTTGCAAGTCATTTGAATAAGTAATATTGCAGATATCAAATTTTGGTTAACAGATCCTTAATCAGCATGTTCAGGAGTACCTATACTGCGATTTTCATAAAATCTAATTTTGGACCCGTACCAAAAATTGTAAGGTTTACCCCTTACAGGATTTTTGGCCTAAAATACTTTTATTCTCAGAACTAAAATTTAATGTGCCTACCTTCTTAAATACACCCAGAATAGTACGCAAGCACCAAGAAATGACCTCGAAAACCCATAAGTGGCGAGTAATTAGCATTGCAAAAGTAATTAAAATATTCTAAAAATCATTTGAACATTTTCTAAAAGCCATTTGAACAAGTTATAATCAACATATCAAATTTTGGTTGACAGATCCTTAATCAGCATGTTCAGGAGTACCCATACTGCGATTTTCAGCAAAATCAAATTTTGGACGAAATGCCAAAAATTGTAAGGTTTACCCCTTACAGGATTTTTGGCCAAAAATACATTTTCTCTCTGAACTAAAATTTAATGTGCCTAACTATTTAAGTACATCCTGAATAATACACAAGCACCAAGAAATGACCTCGAAAACCCATAAGTGGCGAGTAATTAGCATTGCAAAAGTAATTAAAATATTCAAAAAATCATTTGAACAAGCAATAATCCATATATCAAATTTTGGTTAACAGATCCTTAATCAGCATGTTCAGGAGTACCTATACTGCGATTTTCAGCAAAATCTAATTTTGGACGAAATGCCAAAAATTGTAAGGCTTACCCCTTACAGGATTTTTGGCCAAAAATACATTTTCTCTCTGAACTAAAATTTAATGTGCCTAACTATTTAAGTACATCCTGAATAATACACAAGCACCAAGAAATGACCTCGAAAACCCATAAGTGGCGAGTAATTAGCATTGCAAAAGTAATTAAAATATTCTAAAAATCATTTGAACATTTTCTAAAAGCCATTTGAACAAGTTATAATCAACATATCAAATTTTGGTTGACAGATCCTTAATCAGCATGTTCAGGAGTACCCATACTGCGATTTTCAGCAAAATCTAATTTTGGACGAAATGCCAAAAATTGTAAGGTTTACCCCTTACAGGATTTTTGGCCAAAAATACATTTTCTCTCTGAACTAAAATTTAATGTGCCTAACTATTTAAGTACATCCTGAATAATACACAAGCACCAAGAAATGACCTCGAAAACCCATAAGTGGCGAGTAATTAGCATTGCAAAAGTAATTAAAATATTCTAAAAATCATTTGAACAAGCAATAATCCATATATCAAATTTTGGTTAACAGATCCTTAATCAGCATGTTCAGGAGTACCTATACTGCGATTTTGATCAAAATCTATTTGTTGGACGAAATGCCAAAAATTGTAAGGCTTACCCCTTACAGGATTTTTGGCCAAAAAATAGATTTTGTTCAAAATCTCAGGAAAGGTACTCCTGAATATGCTGCTTAAGGATCTGTTAACCAAAATTTGATATCTGTATTATTACTAGTTCAAATGGCTTTTAGAACATTGTAATTAATTTTGCAAGTCATTTGAATAAGTAATATTGCAGATATCAAATTTTGGTTAACAGATCCTTAATCAGCATGTTCAGGAGTACCTATACTGCGATTTTGATCAAAATCTATTTATTGGATGAAATGCCAAAAATTGTAAGGCTTACCCCTTACAGGATTTTTTGGCCAAAAATGGAATTTTGTTCAAAATCTCAGGAAAAGAATACTCCTGAATATTAACAAATATCTATAAATAAATACTAACCAAAATAACTTTTTAAGAAAAGAATTTTAATTAATTTTTGCAAGTCATTTGAATGATATTGCAGATATCAAATTTTTTTGGTTAACAGATCCTTAATCCAGCATGTTCGAGTACCTATGCTGCGATTTTGATCAAAATCTATTTATTGGACGAAATGCCAAAAATTGTAAGGCTTACCCCTTACAGGATTTTTGGCAAAAAAATAGATTTTGTTCAAAATCTCAGGAAAGGTACTCCTGAATATGCTGCTTAAGGATCTGTTAACCAAAATTTGATATCTGTATTATTACTAGTTCAAATGGCTTTTAGAAAATTTTAATTAATTTTGCAAGTCATTTGAATAAGTAATATTGCAGATATCAAATTTTGGTTAACAGATCCTTAATCAGCATGTTCAGGAGTACCTATACTGCGATTTTCAGCAAAATCTAATTTTGGACGAAATGCCAAAAATTGTAAGGCTTACCCCTTACAGGATTTTTGGCCTAAAATACTTTTATTCTCAGAACTAAAATTTAATGTGCCTACCTTCTTAAATACACCCAGAATAATACGCAAGCACCAAGAAATGACCTCGAAAACCCATAAGTGGCGAGTAATTAGCATTGCAAAAGTAATTAAAATATTCTAAAAATCATTTGAACATTTTCTAAAAGCCATTTGAACAAGTTATAATCAACATATCAAATTTTGGTTGACAGATCCTTAATCAGCATGTTCAGGAGTACCCATACTGCGATTTTCAGCAAAATCTAATTTTGGACGAAATGCCAAAAATTGTAAGGTTTACCCCTTACAGGATTTTTGGCCAAAAATACATTTTCTCTTTGAACTAAAATTTAATGTGCCTAACTATTTAAGTACATCCTGAATAATACACAAGCACCAAGAAATGACCTCGAAAACCCATAAGTGGCGAGTAATTAGCATTGCAAAAGTAATTAAAATATTCTAAAAATCATTTGAACAAGCAATAATCCATATATCAAATTTTGGTTAACAGATCCTTAATCAGCATGTTCAGGAGTACCTATACTGCGATTTTGATCAAAATCTATTTATTGGACGAAATGCCAAAAATTGTAAGGCTTACCCCTTACAGGATTTTTGGCCAAAAAATAGATTTTGTTCAAAATCTCAGGAAAGGTACTCCTGAATATGCTGCTTAAGGATCTGTTAACCAAAATTTGATATCTGTATTATTACTAGTTCAAATGGCTTTTAGAACATTGTAATTAATTTTGCAAGTCATTTGAATAAGTAATATTGCAGATATCAAATTTTGGTTAACAGATCCTTAATCAGCATGTTCAGGAGTACCTATACTGCGATTTTGATCAAAATCTATTTATTGGACGAAATGCCAAAAATTGTAAGGCTTACCCCTTACAGGATTTTTGGCCAAAAAATAGATTTTGTTCAAAATCTCAGGAAAGGTACTCCTGAATATGCTGCTTAAGGATCTGTTAACCAAAATTTGATATCTGTATTATTACTAGTTCAAATGGCTTTTAGAACATTGTAATTAATTTTGCAAGTCATTTGAATAAGTAATATTGCAGATATCAAATTTTGGTTAACAGATCCTTAATCAGCATGTTCAGGAGTACCTATACTGCGATTTTGATCAAAATCTATTTATTGGACGAAATGCCAAAAATTGTAAGGCTTACCCCTTACAGGATTTTTGGCCAAAAAATAGATTTTGTTCAAAATCTCAGGAAAGTTACTCCTGAATATGCTGCTTAAGGATCTGTTAACCAAAATTTGATATCTGTATTATTACTAGTTCAAATGGCTTTTAGAAAATTGTAATTAATTTTGCAAGTCATTTGAATAAGTAATATTGCAGATATCAAATTTTGGTTGACAGATCCTTAATCAGCATGTTCAGGAGTACCTATACTGCGATTTTCAGGAAAATCTAATTTTGGACGAAATGCCAAAAATTGTAAGGCTTACCCCTTACAGGATTTTTGGCCTAAAATACTTTTATTCTCAGAACTAAAATTTAATGTGCCTACCTTCTTAAATACACCCAGAATAATACGCAAGCACCAAGAAATGACCTCGAAAACCCATAAGTGGCGAGTAATTAGCATTGCAAAAGTAATGAAAATATACTAAAAATCATTTGAACATTTTCTAAAAGACATTTGAACAAGTTATAATCAACATATCAAATTTTGGTTGACAGATCCTTAATCAGCATGTTCAGGAGTACCCATACTGCGATTTTCAGCAAAATCAAATTTTGGACGAAATGCCAAAAATTGTAAGGTTTACCCCTTACAGGATTTTTGGCCAAAAATACATTTTCTCTCTGAACTAAAATTTAATGTGCCTAACTATTTAAGTACATCCTGAATAATACACAAAGCACCAAGAAATGACCTCGAAGCCCATAAGTGGCGAGTAATTAGCATTGCAAAGTAATTAAAATATTCTAAAATCATTTGAACATTTCTAAAAGCCATTTGAACAAGTTATAATCAAGATATCAAATTTGGTTAACAAGTCCTTAAGCAGCACATTCAGAATTACCTATACTGAAATTTTGAACAAAATCCATTTTTTGGCCGAAATGAAGAAAATTGTAAGTCTATAGCCTTAAAGGATTTTTGACCAAAAATACGTTTTCTCTCTGAACTAAAATTTAATGTGCCTAGCTATTTAAGTACATCAAGAATAATACACAAGCACCAAGAAATGACCTCGAAAACCCATAAGTGGCGAGTAATTAGCATTGCAAAAGTAATTAAAATATTCTAAAAATCATTTGAACATTTTCTAAAAGCCATTTGAACAAGTTATAATCAAGATATCAAATTTTGGTTAACAGATCCTTAAGCAGCACATTCAGGATTACCTATACTGAAATTTTGAACAAAATCCATTTTTTGGCCGAAATGCAAAATTGGGTTACCCCTTAAAGGATTTTTGGCCAAAAATAATTTTTCTCTCTGAACTAAAATTTAATGTGCCTAACTATTTAAGTACATCCAGAATAATACACAAGTACCAAGAAATGACCTCGAAAACCCATAAGTGGCGAGTAATTAGCATTGCAAAAGTAATTAAAATATTCTAAAAATCATTTGAACATTTTCTAAAAGCCATTTGAACAAGTTATAATCAAGATATCAAATTTTAGTTAACAAATCCTTAGCAGCACATTCAGGGTACCTATACTGAAATTTTGAACAAAATCCATTTGTGGACAGAAATGACAAAAATTGTAAGTCTAAAGCCTTAAAGGATTTTTGGCCAAAAATACATTTTCTCTCTGAACTAAAATTTAATGTGCCTAACTATTTAAGTACATCCAGAATAATACACAAGCACCAAGAAATGACCTCGAAAACCCATAAGTGGCGAGTAATTAGCATTGCAAAAGTAATTAAAATATTCTAAAAATCATTTGAACATTTTCTAAAAGCCATTTGAACAAGTTATTATCAAGATATCAAATTTTGGTTAACAGATCCTTAAGCAGCACATTCAGGAGTACCTATACTGAAATTTTGAACAAAATCCATTTGTGGACGAAATGCCAAAAATTGTAAGGTTTACCCCTTACAGAATTTTTGGCCAAAAATACTTTTTCTCTCTGAACTAAAATTTAATGTGCCTAACTAATTAAGTACATCCAGAATAATACACAAGCACCAAGAAATGACCTCGAAAACCCATAAGTGGCGAGTAATTAGCATTGCAGAAGTAATTAAAATATTCTAAAAATCATTTGAACATTTACTAAAAGCCATTTGAACAAGTTATAATCAAGATATCAAATTTTGGTTAACAGATCCTTAAGCAGCACATTCAGGAGTACCTATACTGAAATTTTGAACAAAATCCATTTATGGCCGAAATGCCAAAAATTGTAAGGTTTACCTTACAGAATTTTGGCCAAAAATGGTACTCTCTGAACTAAAATTTAATGTGCCTAACTATTTAAGTACATCCAGAATAATACACAATCACCAAGAAATGACCTCGAAAACCCATAAGTGGCGAGTAATTAGCATTGCAAAAGTAATTAAAATATTCTATAAATCATTTGAACATTTTCTAAAAGCCATTTGAACAAGTTATAATCAAGATATCAAATTTTGATTAACAGATCCTTAAGCAGCACATACAGGAGTACCTATACTGAAATTTTGAACAAAATCCATTTGTGGACGAAATGCCAAATATTGTAAGGCTTACCCCTTACAGAATTTTTGGCCAAAAATACTTTTTCTCTCTGAACTAAAATTTAATATGCCTAACTATTTAAGTACATCCAGAATAATACACAAGCACCAAGAAATGAACTCGAAAACCCATAAGTGGCGAGTAATTAGCATTGCAAAAGTAATTAAAATATTCTAAAAATCATTTGAACATTTTCTAAAAGCCATTTGAACAAGTTATAATCAAGATATCAAATTTTGGTTAACAGATCCTTAAGCAACACATTCAGGAGTACCTATACTGAAATTTTGAACAAAATCCATTTTTTGGCCGAAAATGACGAAAATTGTAAGTCTAAAGCCTTAAAGGATTTTTGGCCAAAAATACGTTTTCTCTCTGAACTAAAATTTAATGTGCCTAACTATTTAAGTATATTCAGAATAATACACAAGCACCAAGAAATGACCTCGAAAACCCATAAGTGGCGAGTAATTAGCATTACAAAAGTAATTAAAATATTCTATAAATCATTTGAACATTTTCTAAAAGCCATTTGAACAAGTTATAATCAAGATATCAAATTTTGGTTAACAGATCCTTAAGCAGCACATTCAGGAGTACCTATGCTGAAATTTTGAACAAAATCCACTTGTGGACGAAATGCCAAAAATTGTAAGGCTTACCCCTTACAGAATTTTTGGCCAAAAATAATTTTTTTCTCTGAACTAAAATTTAATGTGCCTAACTATTTAAGTACATCCAGAATAATACACAAGCACCAAGAAATGACCTCGAAAACCCCTAAGTGGCGAGTAATTAGCATTGCAAAAGTAATTAAAATATTCTATAAATCATTTGAACATTTTCTAAAAGCCATTTGAACAAGTTATAATCAAGATATCAAATTTTGGTTAACAGATCCTTAAGCAGCACATTCAGGAGTACCTATGCTGAAATTTTGAACAAAATCCATTTGTGGACGAAATGCCAAAAATTGTAAGGCTTACCCCTTACAGGAATTTTTGGTAAAAATCTTTTCTCTCTGAACTAAAATTTAATGTGCCTAACTATTTAAGTACATCCAGAATAATACACAAGCACCAAGAAATGACCTCGAAATCCCATAAGTGGCGAGTAATTAGCATTGCAAAAGTAATTAAATTATTCTAAAAATCATTTGAACATTTTCTAAAAGCCATTTGAACAAGTTATAATCAAGATATCAAATTTTGGTTAACAGATCATTAAGCAGCGCATTCAGGAGTACCTATACTGAAATTTTGAACAAAAATCCATTTGTGGACGAAATGCCAAAAATTGTAAGGCTTACCCCTTACAGAATTTTTGGCCAAAAAAATCTTTTCTCTCTGAACTTCATTTAATGTGCCCTAACTATTTAAGTACATCAGAATAATACACAAACGCAAGAAATGACCTCGAAAACCCATAAGTGGCAGGTAATTAGCATTGCACGAAGTAAGTAAAATATTCTAAAATCATTTGAACATTTTCTAAAAGCCATTTGAACAAGTTATAATCAAGATATCAAATTTTGGTTAACAGATCCTTAAGCAGCACATTCAGGAGTACCTATGCTGAAATTTTGAACAAAATCCACTTGTGGACGAAATGCCAAAAATTGTAAGGCTTACCCCTTACAGAATTTTTGGCCAAAAATACTTTTTCTCTCTGAACTAAAATTTAATGTGCCTAACTATTTAAGTACATCCAGAATAATACACAAGCACCAAGAAATGACCTCGAAAACCCATAAGTGGCGAGTAATTAGCATTGCAAAAGTAATTAAAATATTCTAAAATCATTTGAACATTTTCTAAAAGCCATTTGAACAAGTTATAATCAAGATATCAAATTTTAGTTAACAGATCCTTAAGCAGCACATTCAGGAGTACCTATACTGAAATTTTGAACAAAATCCATTTGTGGACGAAATGCCAAAAATTGTAAGGTTTACCCCTTACAGAATTTTTGGCCAAAAATACTTTTTCTCTCTGAACTAAAATTTAATGTGCCTAACTATTTAAGTACATCCAGAATAATACACAAGCACCAAGAAATGACCTCGAAAACCCATAAGTGGCGAGTAATTAGCATTGCAAAAGTAATTAAAATATTCAAAAAATCATTTGAACATTTTCTAAAAGCCATTTGAACAGGTTATAATCAAGATATCAAATTTTGGTTAACAGATCCTTAAGCAGCACATTCAGGAGTACCTATACTGAAATTTTGAACAAAATCCATTTTTTGGCCGAAAATGACAAAAATTGTAAGTCTTTTGCCTTAAAGGATTTTTGGCCAAAATACTTTTTCTCTCTGAACTAAAATTTAATGTGCCTAACTATTTAAGTACATCCAGAATAATACACAAGCACCAAGAAATGACCTCGAAAACCCATAAGTGGCGAGTAATTAGCATTGCAAAAGTAATTAAAATATTCTAAAAATCATTTGAACATTTTCAAAAAGCCATTTGAACAAGTTATAATCAAGATATCAAATTTTGGTTAACAGATCCTTAAGCAGCACATTCAGGAGTACCTATACTGAAATTTTGAACAAAATCCATTTTTTGGCCGAAAATGACAAAAATTGTAAGTCTTATGCCTTAAAGGATTTTTGGCCCAAAATACCTTTTCTCTCTGAACTAAAATTTAATGTGCTTAATTATTTAAGTACATTCAGAATAATACACAAGCACCAAGAAATGACCTCGAAAACCCATAAGTGGCGAGTAATTAGCATTGCAAAAGTAATTAAAATATTCTAAAAATCATTTGAACATTTTCTAAAAGCCATTTGAACAAGTTATAATCAAGATATCAAATTTTGGGTAACAGATCCTTAAGCAGCACATTCAGGAGTACCTATACTGAAATTTTGAACAAAATCCATTTGTGGACGAAATGCCAAAAATTGTAAGGCTTACCCCTTACAGAATTTTTGGCCAAAAATACTTTTTCTCTCTGAACTAAAATTTAATGTGCCTAACTATTTAAGTACATCCAGAATAATACACAAGCACCAAGAAATGACCTCGAAAACCCATAAGTGGCGAGTAATTAGCATTGCAAAAGTAATTAAAATATTCTAAAATCATTTAGACATTTTCTAAAGCCATTTGAACAAGTTATAATCAAGATATCAAATTTTTAGTTAACAGATCCTTAAGCAGCACATTCAGGAGTACCTATACTGAAATTTTGAACAAAATCCATTTGTGGACGAAATGCCAAAAATTGTAAGGCTTACCCCTTACAGAATTTTTGGCCAAAATACTTTTTCTCTCTGAACTAAAATTTAATGTGCCTAACTATTTAAGTACATCCAGAATAATACACAAGCACCAAGAAATGACCTCGAAAATCCATAAGTGGCGAGTAATTAGCATTGCAAAAGTAATTACAATATTCTAAAAATCATTTGAACATTTTCTAAAAGCCATTTGAACAAGTTATAATCAAGATATCAAATTTTGGTTAACAGATCCTTAAGTAGCACATTCAGGAGTACCTATACTGAAATTTTGAACAAAATCCATTTTTTGTCCGAAAATGACAAAAATTGTAAGTCTATTGCCTTAAAGGATTTTTGGCCAAAAATACTTTTTCTCTCTGAACTAAAATTTAATGTGCCTAACTATTTAAGTACATCCAGAATAATACACAATCACCAAGAAATGACCTCGAAAACCCATAATTGGCGAGTAATTAGCATTGCAAAAATAATTAAAATATTCTAAAAATCATTTGAACATTTTCTAAAAGCCATTTGAACAAGTTATAATCAAGATATCAAATTTTGGTTAACAGATCCTTAAGCAGCACATTCTGGAGTACCTATACTGAAATTTTGAACAAAATCCATTTTTTGGCCGAAA
>NW_024750509.1:0-5844 GCF_018991925.1 Homarus americanus
TTCTTATGAGTTAACGAGCTGCATGACCCAGTGTTTAAGGTGTAGAAGCTGTCGCCAACACAACAACCACACCCTGAGTTGACGAGCTGCATGACCCAGTGTTTAAGGTGTAGAAGCTGTCACCAACACAACAACCACAACCCTGAGTTAACGAGCCTATGACCCAGTGTTTAAGGAGAATCTAACAACTAGTAACGAGCCAGCCGACCCAGTGTTTAAGGTAGAAGCTGTCACCAACACAACAACCACACCCTGAGTTAACGAGCCGCATGACCCAGTGTTTAAGGAAGCTGTCGTCAACACAACAACCACACCCTGAGTTAACGAGCTGCATGACCCAGTGTTTAAGGTGTAGAAGCTGTCGCAAACACAACAACCACACCCTGAGTTAACGAGCTGCATGACCCAGTGTTTAAGGTAGAAGCTGTCGTCAACACAACAACCACACCCCTGAGTTAACGAGCTGCATGACCCAGTGTTTAAGGTGTAGAAGCTGTCGCCAACACAACAACCACACCCTGAGTTGACGAGCTGCATGACCCAGTGTTTAAGGTGTAGAAGCTGTCACTAACACACCACACCCCTGTTAACGAGCTGCATGACCCAGTGTTTAAGGTGTAGAAGCTGTCACCAACACAACAACCACACCCTGAGTTAACGAGCTGCATGACCCAGTGTAAGGTGTAGAAGTGTCAACACAACAACCACACCCTGTTAACGAGCTGCATGACCCAGTGTTTAAGGTGTAGAAGCTGTCGCCAACACAACAAACTACACCCTGAGTTAAAGAGCTGCATGACCCAGTGTTTAAGGTGTAGAAGCTGAACAAAACAACCACCCTGAGTTAACGAGCTGCATGAACTGAGTTTGTAAGGTGTAGAAGCTGTCGTCAACACAACAACCACACCCCTGAGTTAACGAGCTGCATGACCCAGTGTTTACAGAAGCTGTCGCCAACACAACAACCACACCCTGAGTTAACGAGCTGCATGACCCAGTGTTTACAGTAGAAGCTGTCGCAACACAACAACCACACCCTGAGTTAACGAGCTGCATGACCCAGTGTTTAAGGTGTAGAAGCTGTCGCCAACACAAACCAAACACCCTGAGTTAACGAGCTGCATGACCCAGTAAGGTGTAGAAGCTGTCGCCAACACAACAACCACAACCCTGAGTAAACAGAGCTACATGACCCAGTGTTTAAGGTGTAGAAGCTGTAGCCAACACAACAACCACACCCTGAGTTAACGAGCTGCATGACCCAGTGTTTAAGTGTAGAAGCTGTCGCCAACACAACAACCACACCCTGAGTTAACGAGCTGCATGACCCAGTGTTTAAGGTGTAGAAGCTGTCTCCAACACAAACAAACACAAACCCTGAGTTAACGAGTTGCATGACCCATTGTCAAGGAATATCCGAGAAGACTGGACAGCCTGCCAACTGCACTACAAACCATTACCCCAGAACACGATTAACACCCAGGTCCCCAATTATTGCTGGCTAATTATAACAGAGAGTAATTTTTCTCGTGGTTATTTAAATGAGGGGGGGTTGAGGACTGGAGGTGGGAGGAAGGCTGGGGTGGGGAGGACTGGAGGTGGAGAGGAAGGCTGGTGGTGAGGAGGACTGGAGGTGGGGAGGAAGACTGGTGGTGGGGGGAGAAGGCTGGTGGTGAGGAGGACTGGAGGTGGGGAGGAAGACTGGTGGTGGGGAGGAAGGCTGGTGGTGAGGAGGAAGGCTGTTGGTGGGGAGGAAGGCTGCTGGTGGGGAGGAAGGCTGGTGGTGGGGAGGAAGGCTGGTGGTGGGGAGGAAGGCTGGTGGTGAGGAGGACTGGTAGGGGAGGAAGGCTGGTGGTGGGGAGGAAGGCTGGTGGTGGGGAGAAGGCTGTTGGTGGGGAGGACGGCTGGTGGTGGGGGAGGAAGGCTGGGTGGGGAGGAAGGCTGGTGGTGGGAGGAAGGCTTGGGTGGAGAAGGCAAGGGGTGGGGAGGAAGGCTGGTGGTGGGGAGGAAGGCTGGTGGTGGGGAGGAAGGCTGGTGGTGGGGAGACTGGAGGTGGGGAGAAGACGGTGGGGAAGCTGGTAAGTTGGGAGGAAGGCTTGGTGGGGAGGACTGGTGGTGGGGAGGAAGGCTGGTGGTGGGGAGGAAGGTTGTTGGTGGGGGAGGAAGGTTGGTGGTGGGGAGGAAGGCTGGTGGTGGGGAGGAAGGTTGGTGGTTGGGAGTAAGGCTGGTGGTGGGAGGAAGGCATGGAGGGCATGGTGGTGGGGAGAAGGCTGGGGAGGAAGGTTGGTGGTGGGGAGGAAGGTTGGTGGTGGGGAGGAAGGCTGGTGGTGGGGAGGAAGGCTGGTGGTGGGGAGGAAGGTTGTTGGTGGGGGAGGAAGGTTGGTGGTGGGGAGGAAGGGCTGGTGGGGGAGGAAGGCTGGTGGTGGGGAGGAAGACTGGTGGTGGGGAGGATGGTTGGTGGTGGGGAGAAAGGCTGGTGATGGGGAGGAAGGCTGGTGGTGGGAGGAAGGTTGGTGGGTGGGGAGGAAGGCTGGTGGTGGGGGAGGAAGGCTGGTGGTGGGGAGGAAGGCTGGTGGTGGGGAGGAAGGCTGGTGGTGGGGGGAGGAAGGTTGGTGGTGGGGAGGAAGGCTGGTGGTAGGGAGGAAGATTGGTGGTGGGGAGGAAGGCTGGTGTGGGAGATACAGGTGGGGAGAAAGGCTGGTGGTGGGGAGGAAGGCTGGTGGTGGGGAGGAAGGTTGGTGGGGAGGAAGGCTGGTGGCAGGGAAGAAGGTGGTGTAGGAGTTGGTGGTGGGGAGGAAGGCTGGTGGTAGAAGGGGTGAACATGTCGAGTCGTAGAAGCCCTAAGACGCTGGTCCTAAGAGGCAACTGCAGATAATCCCCCACACACACCTCCCCACACCTCCCCCACACACCCCCCACACTCCCCACACACCTCACACCTCCCCCCACACCACACACCCTCCCACACCCTCCCCCCACACACCTCCCCACACCTCACTCTCCCCACACACCTCCCCCACACACCCACCCCACACCCCCACACACACCCCCCACACACCCACCCCACACCCCACCCCACACCCTCCCCCCACACCTCCCCACACCCTCCCCACACACCCCCCCCCACACTCCCCCCCACACCCTCCCCCCACACACCCACCCCACACCTCCCCCACACCTCCCCACACCTCCCCCCCCACACACCTACCCCACACACTCCCCACACACTCCCCACACCTCCCCACACCCCCCCACACCCTCCCCCCACACACCCCCCCCCCCACACCCTCCCCCCCACACACCCCCCACACCACCTCCCCCACACCACCCCACACCCTCCCCCCACACACCCCCCACACACCCACCCCCACACCTCCCCACACACCCCCCACACTCCCTCCCCCACACACCTCCCCCACACCCCTCCCCCCACACCCTCCCCCCACACACCCCACCCCACACCTCCCCACACACCTCCCCCCACACACCCACCCCCACACACCCCCCCCACACACCCCCACACCTCCCCACACCACACCTCCCCCACACACCTCCCCCCCACACCTCCCCCCACACACCTCCCTCCACTCCCACACACCCTCCCCCACACACCTCCCCACACTCCTCCCCACCACCCTCCCCCCACACACCCACCCCACACACCTCCCCCACACCCCCCACACACCCCCCCACACCCCCCACACACCCACCCCACACACCTCCCCCCCACACACCCTCCCCACACCCCCCACACTCCCCACACCTCCCCACACACCCCACACCCTCCCCCCACACCTCCCCACACCTCCCCCCACACCTCCCCCCCCCACACTCCCCCACACACCCCCCCCACACACCTCCCCCACACACCTCCCCCCCACACCCGCCAGCTGTGTTAACGTGTTGGCATAAACTCTTCCTTGTATGTGTTCTCTATGGATGATTTCAGAAGAGCAATTATATGGACACAATCAGCGTTTTCTGCCTCACTCTTCAGGCGGTTTATACTTTATATGAGCCACTTTAGGTCATAACCCGTTGTGGATATTATTGACCCGCAACTAGTTTTTCAAATTTACTGCCTAACCTAACCTAACCTAACCTAACCTAACCTACATCATTTAGACCTCAAACTATGGAAACGTTTTGTTTTTGTTTTTTACTGCCCTGACGATTTTTCAAATTTAATTACCCGGATTTCTTTTACGGTAAAAAGTACAACAAACAACTTCAAAATTGTGTAAATGATGTCAGTGACGCCAACCCATAAGGACGTCATGACTGCTGTCACCTCATCTCACACCAGCAAGGGGGAAGGGCCCCAGACCACTCACCCAACCACCAGTGCCACCTATCATATGGTGTCAGTTGAGCCCCTCGAGGTTAGGTTAGGTGTTAGGACTAAATACCGTCAGTATCAGGGGTGTCAGGTCAGGGGTGTGAAGATCTAGGAGCTGGGGCACGGCGGAAGGCGGCGGCGTAGGACCTCGGGAACAGGCTGAAGACTCCCTGGACAACCGCCGTCGCCTGGCCCTGCTGCTAACAAAGACAAGTAATCAACACTTAACAATCAATCTAATAAATCAACCATCTAATCAGTCAGTTGCTAATATACAAGCAAGCAAGCAAGCAATTTAAATTGTTTAAGTCAACCAATGACCTCTGAAGCACTTAGTTTTGTGGAATGAATTTAATGTTAGCTCTCTCTCTCTCTCTATGTACAATTATTCAGATACAGACACATCTGGCAAAGAATACTATACCCATACGAAACATCAGCATAAACCTATAGATAAACCCTAAAGCATACACACTTGAACATATATTATTGAATGTGACACTGTCAAAAAACCCAAGGCCACTTAGCTTATTATAAATATGAACTTTGTAATAATTACGAATCAGAGTGAGGACATTCTTGCTGCCCATCCTAAATTTACAAGCTTGTCCACACAGAGAATCCCCAAACAGAATATGACTATCACTGTACATGAACCACTGTCCTGCATGGCAGTGAACAGTGATATCAACTCTGAATAAATGAGGTTTCGTCGTTTATCGAGACAGCTGCCGAAGAACCGCCAGCGTCAATTTGTTTAAGATGGCTGCACCACCACACCAAACACTGGGTCATGCAGCTCGTTAACCCAGGTAACCATACTATTATCCCCTCAGAACTCTGTCCTGAGTGGCAGCAGAACAGTGACAGCACCCTCAGTGTCAAGACTCAATAGAATTATCAAAATAAAACAAATTACTCCAAGCTTTGTCAATAAAGTTTTAACTCAAACTTTGCTGTTACTCACCCACACATTAAAGTGTCTTACATATATTCAAACAATTTTATTATTTGTTTATTTATGAGTATAATTTAATAAAAGGATATTAAGCGAGTGGAATAAAGCAGTTTGTAAAGACTTTATTACCAAATATAACTAACAGTGATTGAATAACATATGTTTTTCCTTATATCTGTGTGTGTGTTTCTTAATCTTCTCCTCACCCCTTCCCTTTCCTCTTTTATTCTTTCCTTCCCATCATTCCTCCTCCATATCTCTCCCCTCCCTCACCCCCCTCCCTTAGTCGAATTAAAAATTCCCCAACAAGTATATTTAAACTTAGTAAGAGATGAGTGAGTAGTGAGTGGAGGAGGAGTGAGTCAATGAGTGAGGAGTGAGGAGACGAGGAAAATAGCTAGAGTGAGTAGGAGAGTGAGTAGTGAGTGAGTCAATGATGAGTGAGTGAGTGAGTGGAAAACATTGAGTGAGTCAATGAGTGAGAGAGTGAGTGAGTGAGTGAGTCAATGAGTGAGGAGCAATACGTAACTGAACGAAGTACACTGAT
>NW_024750510.1:0-30210 GCF_018991925.1 Homarus americanus
ATAACAAAGGCCCCGAATCGTGTATAGCAAAGACCACTGGTCGAAAATAATAAAGTCCCCTGATCGAGTATGCTAAAGTCCCCTGATCGAGTATAACAAAGTCCCAAGATCGAGTATAACACAGCCCCCAGATCGAGTATAAGAAAGTCCGCTGATGGAGTATAACAAAGCCCCCTCATCGAGTATAACAAAGTCCCCTGATCGAGAAAGACAAAGTCCCCTGGCCGAGTATAACAAAGTCCCCTTATCGAGTTTAACAAAACACCCTGATCGAGTATAAAAAAGCCCCCTGGTCGAGTATAACAAAGTCCCCTGGTCGAGTAAAACAAAGTCCCATGATCGAGTATAACAAAGTCCCCTGATCGAGTATAACAAAGTCCACTGAACAAGTATAACAAATGTCCCCTGATTCAGTATAACAAAGTCCACTGATTCAGTATAACAAAGTCGCCTAATGGAGTATAACAAAGTCCCCTTATCGAGTATAATAAAGCCCCTGATCGAGTATAACAAAGACCCCTGATCGAGTATAACAAAGTCCCATTATCGAGTATAACAAAGGCTCCTGATCGAGTATAACAAAGGCCCCTGGTCGAGTATAACAAAGTCCCCTGATCGAGGATAACAAACTCCCCTGGTCGAGTATAAAAAAGTCCCCTGGTCGAGTATAACAAAGTCCCCTGATCGCGTATAACTAAGTCACCTGATCGAGTATAACAAAGGACCCTGATGAGGTACAACAAAGTCCTAAGATCGAGTATAACAAAGTCCTCTGAACTAGTATAACAAAGTCCCCTGATCGAGTAAAACAAAGTCCCCTGATCGCGTATAAAAAAGTTCCCTTATCGAGAATAACAAGGTCCCGTCATCGAGTATAACAAAGCCCCCTGATCGAGTATAAGAAAGGCCCCTGGTCGAGTATAACAAAGTCCCCTGGTCGAGTATAACAAAGTCCCATGATCAAGTATAATAAAGCCCCCTGATCGAGTATAACAAAGTCCCCTGATTGAGTATAACAAATTCCCTGATCGAGTATAACAAAGTCCTCTGATCGAGTAAAACAAAGCCCCCTGATCGAGTATAACAAAGCCCCCTAATTGAGTATAACAAAGTCCCCTAATCGAGTATAAGAAAGCCCCCTCGTCGAGTATAACAAAGCCCCCTCATCGAGTATAAAAAAGCCCCCTGGTCGAGAATAACAAAGTCCCCTGGTCGAGTATAACAAAGTCCCATGATCGAGTATAACAAAGGCCCCGAATCGAGTATAACAAAGGCCCCTCGTCGAAAATAAGAAATTCCCCTGATCGAGTATAACAAAGTCCCGTGATCGAGTATAACAAAGTCCCAAGATCGAGTATAATAATGCCCCCTGATCGAGTATAACAAAGTTCCCTAAACGAGTATAACAAAGTCCCCTGGTCGAGTATAACACAGCCCCTCATTGAATATAGCAAATTCCCCTGATCGAGTATAACAAAGTCCCGTGATCGAGTATAACAAAGTCCCAAGATCGAGTATAACAAAGCCCCCTGATCGAGTATAACAAAGTCCCTTGAACGAGTATAACAAATTCCCCTGGTCGAGTATAACATAGCCCGTTCATTGAATATAACAAAGTCCCCTGATCGAGTATAACAAAGCCCCCTGAACGAGCATAACAAAATCCCCTGATCGAGTAAAACACACACCCTTGATCGAGTATAACAAAGTCCCCTGAACGAGAAAAACAAAGACCCCTCATCGAGTATAACAAAGTACCCTGATCGAGTATAACTATGGCCCCTGATCGAGTATAACAAAGGACCTTAAAGGAGTATAACAAAGTCCCAAGATCGAGTATTACAATGTCCCCTAATCGAGTATAACAAAGTCCCCTCATCGAGTATAACAAAGTCCTCTGATCGAGTATAACAAAGTCAATTGATCGAGTAAAAAAAAGCCCCCTGGTCGAGTATAACAAAGTCCGCTAATCGAGTACAACAAAGTCACCTGATCGGTTATAACAAAGTCCCCTGATCGAGTATAACAAGGTCCCCTTATCGAGAATAACAAAGTCCCGTGATCGAGTATAAGAAAGCCCCCTCATTGAGTATAGCAAAGCCCATGATTGAGTATAAAGAAGTCCCCTGATCGAGTACTAGAAAGTCCCCTGAACGAGTATAACAAAGTCCCTTCATTGAATATAACAAAGTCCCTGATCGAGTATAACAAAGTCCCCTGATCGAGTATAACATTGACCTCTGATCGAGTATAACAAAGTTTCCTGGTCGTGTATAACAAAGTCCCCTGGTCGAGTATTACAAAGTCCCCTGATCGAGTACTAGAAAGTCCCCTTATCGAGTTTAACAAAACCCCATGGTCGAGTATAAAAAAGCCCCCTGGTCGAGTATAACAAAGTCCCCTGGTCGAGTATAATAAAGTCCCATGATCGAGTATAACATAGGTCTCTTATCGAGTATAACAAAGGCCCTTAGTCGAGTATAACAAAATCCCCTGATCGAGTATAACAAATTCCCCTGATCGAGTATAACAAAGTCCCCTGATCGAATAAAAAAACATCCCTGATCGAGTATAACAAAGTCCCCTAATCGAGTATAACAAAGCCTCCTGATCGAGTATAACAAAGTCCTCTAATCGAGTAAAACAAAGCCCCCTCATCGAGTACTAGAAAGTCCCCTTATCGAGCATAATAAAACCCCCTGATCGAGTAAAACAAAGCCCCCTGCTCGAGTATAACAAAGTTCCCTGATCGAGAATAACAAAGTCCCGTCATCGAGTATAACAAAGCCCCCTGATCGAGTATAAGAAAGGCTCCTGATCGAGTATAAAAAAGCCCCCTGGTCGAGTATAACAAAGTCCCCTGGTCGAGTATAACAAAGTCCCCTGAACGAGTATTACAAAGTCCCATGATCGAGTAAAACAAAGTCCCCTGATCGAGTATAACAAATTCCCTGATCGAGTATAACAAAGTCCTCTGATCGAGTAAAACAAAGCCCCCTGATCGAGTATAACAAAGTCCCGTAATTGAGTATAACAATGTCCTCTAATCGAGCATAACAAAGTCACCTCATCGAGAATAACAAAGTTCCCTAATCGAATATAAGAAAGCCCCCTCGTCGAGTATAACAAAGTCCCCTGATCGAGGATAATAAATTCCCCTGGTCGAGTATAACAAAGTCCCCTGATCGTGTATAACTAAGTCACCTGATCGAGTATAACAAAGGACCCTAATGAAGTATAACAAAGTCCCAAGATCGTGTATAACAAAGAACTATGAACTAGTATAACAAAGTCCCCTGATCGAGTAAACCAAAGTCTCCTGCTCGAGTATAACAAAGTCCCAAGATAGAGTATAATAAAGCCCCCTGATCGAGTATAACAAAGTCCCCTGAACGAGTATAACAAAGTCCCTAGGTCGAGTATAACAAAGCCCCTTCATCGAATATAACAAAGTCCCCTAATCGAGTATAACAAAGCCCCCTGAACGAGCATAACAATATCCCCTGATCGAGTAAAACACACACCCTTGATCGAGTATAACAAAGTCCCCTGAACGAGTATAACAAAGACCCCTGATTGAGTATAACAAAGGACCTTAATGGAGTATAACAAAGTCCCCTGATCGAGTATAACAAAGTCCCCTCATCGAGTATAACAAAGTTCTCTGATCGAGTATAACAAAGTCCGCTGATCGAGTACAACAAAGTCACCTGATCAGTTATAACAAATTTCCCTGATCGAGTATAACAAAGTCCCCTTATCGAGAATAACAAAGTCCCCGGATCGAGTATAACAGACCCCCCTGATCGAGTATAGCAAAGCCCATGATCGAGTATAAAAATAGTCCCCTGGTCCAGTATTACAAAGTCCCCTAATCGAGTATAACAAAGCCCCCTCATCGAGTTTAACAAAACCACCTGATCGAGTATAAAAAAGCCCCCTGGTCGGGTATAACAAAGTTCCCTGGTCGAGTATAATAAAGTCCCATGATCGAGTATAACAAAGGCCTTTATCGAGTATAACAAAGGCCCTGGCCGAATATAACAAAATCCCCTGATCGAGTATAACAAAGTCCCCTGATCGAGTAAAACAAACACCCTGATCGAAAGTATAACAAAAGCCCTGATCGAGTATAAAAGCCCCTGATCGAGTATAACAAAGTCCCTGATCGAGTATAAATCTGTCCCTGATCCAGTATAACAAAGGACCCTTATGGCGTATATAACAAAGTCCCCAAGATCGCGATAACAAAGTCGCCTGATCGAGTATAACAGCACTCCTGGATCGAAAGTATAACAAAGTACCCTGATCGTAAAAGTGTATATTATGTATGCTGGATTATGTATTATGCATGTATATTATATGTGCTCCATTTATATTTATTCAGTTTAGCTAGTAAGCGTGTGGGCAATGTTATTACCATATCCCACACGCTTAATTAATGTGCCTGGCGACGTATGGAAGCTGCTAATGTATCACTTGCCATACGTCGTCTATGTTAGTTGACCAGGACCTTAGCTAGGGAGCAGTGCTATCCACCTCTGTGTACATACTCTTATCCAGTAAACCGAACCTACAAAACTATACAGGTGTTTGTGTTCTCTCCTGCATATAGAACTTATTACCCAGAACATCTAACATGGCGCAGTGCGTAGTTTTACTGGATTATTACGAGTGATTAGTGCAAGTTTGTGGAAAGCCGGCTGATGGATCCCCGCCTTGGGTCAACCCCGCGTCATCCCTCGAAGAATTTCGCAACTTTGAGCAGTGTCAGTGACAGTGATTTTCTGTGAAGTGTTTAGTGCATTGTGTGTTTCGTGCCATTCATGTGTGACCTTGTTCGAACGGATTTCCAAGGTATACGGCATGTTCTGGGCATTTGTGGGGTGTAGAGCTCAGCGCACCCTCCTCTGACCGTTTACAGAGAGCGACTGAGCTACTCCTATCTCCACCCCCCTCCCTCACAGCGCCGCCTCCACCCCCCCCTCCCTCACAGCTGGGGCGAGACGCTCTGCCTGCCTGAGACATACACACATACATGTACTAACACTTGCTGACCGCGCGGCTTCATTATATATATTTTATATATATAACCTACTTATCTGTGTATTGAATTAAATTTTTTTTGTCTGAAATCTTTTTGATACGACGGGCTGACCGGTCAACACTGATTTAAGACACAGTACACAGATAAAGTAGTTATGTCTCATGCCTTACGTAGCCGTGGACCCAGCGCCTGGATGAGTCAAGCGGATGATAGTCCCCCAGAGATGGATGACCAGGCCGGCCCAGCTCCCACAACATCGCGCAGCCCTTCACCTCAACATTCAGCGTTATCTCCAGAGATAATTGCCTTAATGAAGTTTATGAGAGATGAGAGACGCGAGGATGAAGCTCACAGACGTTTGGCGGATGAGCACAGAAGGCAAGCAGAGGCAGAACGAGACCACCAACGGAGAATGGAAGACAGTGCACGGTTTGAAGCCTTGATATCTCGCCTCACTGTTAACCAAGCCCCTGGCTCTAACACTGCCTCGGTACTGAATGGTTCAGATACCTCATCCATGCTTCCTTCACGCCCCCCAGCCCCACCTAAAGCAGCAGCTCAAACGCCGCCCATCTTGGAGCCTGATGTAAATTTCCAGACTTTTCGCGAATGGCGGCGGCGGTGGGCTGATTATGCTACAATGGTGGATCTCCAGAGTTTGTCACAGCCTAAACAACTCATCCAGCTGCGTATGTGCCTGTCCTTGGAAGTTCAGCGTGTCTTAGAACATACGTTGCAGGTACCCCCAACCTCTTCGCTGTCTGTAGAGGAGGTACTGGACGTTCTACAACGGCACATCAAAGGACAGCAGAATGAAGCTCTGCGCAGGAGGGAATTGTTTAGCTGCAGACAGATGGAGGGTGAGTCTTTTGACGCTTTTTATGTACGTCTTAAGAGAGCCTCGGAAGAGGTAGATATATGTTTAGGCCACCACCAGCAGTGCGAGGAGACCCAGTTGAAGCAGGTGATCTTGATGGGTGTTAAGGACGAGGAACTTGTCCAACGCCTCACCTCCCTCGACTCTTCCTCTTCTCTTCAGGATGTGTTGACGATATGTCGCTCCTATGAGGCTGCCAGGTGTGCCACCTCTGCCATCCGAGCTCCCCCTACAGCTGTACGCGCTGTTTCCCGATACAAGAAGGACAAGAAGTCTGCTCCTACGCCTTCGCCCACCACGTCCACGCCCGGTTCATTTTGCAACAACTGTGGTAAGCAGCACGGAACACAGATATGTCCAGCTGCTGAGTCTACCTGCAACAGTTGTGACCGCATGGGCCACTGGTCGCTCACAGTGCGGTGCCCAGCTAAGTACGTACAGTGCAATGTGTGCGGTCGTCTGGGCCACTATGACAAGTGTTGCCCTACCCACGAACCCAAGGGACAGCGTCGGCGGAAGCTTCGGCGCCCTTCTACCAGTGAGGGCCGCCCACAGTCGCCAAATCAGAGGCACGACGACCCTGGACAAAGCCCGACCCATTTTAGGAGGGTGTACTCCTCGCATCCCAGGACCAAAGTCCCCCAGTACATCAGCGTCATCGTGACCTACGGCGGTGTGTCATCCCGTCTTCAGATGTTGCCCGACACCGGCGCTGATGCTACAGTCATCGGTCCCCAGCATTTGCGATGCTTGGGGCTCTCTCCAAGCGATCTAGGACCGCCTCCCGAGGACCTCTGCGTCATGGCAGATGGTTCACAGATGGCCCCAGCCCTGGGTTCACTCTATGCACATGTCACCTTTGGCAACAGGTCGTGTCAGGCCTGGATTGACGTGCATAATGGTGTCCCGACTCCCTTGCTGTCCTACAGACATTGTCAAGAGTTGGCCATCATCTCCCAGGACTTCCCAACACCGATTCTCGAGGTAAATTACGCCAACAGGGTGCATGAAGGGAGCAGCAACTACCCTGCTGCCGCCCTACCCCTACCTCTGGCCAGTGACACCTCTCCTTCGGTAGTTGTCCCTGCTGCATCACGTCCCCACGCCTTGGCTCGCCTTCACGACAGCCACCGTGGAGCTGAGGCCACCAAACGACGTGCACGACAGACTGTGTTCCGGCCTGGCATCGACCCCGACATCTCCAATGCTGTCCAGGTGTGTAAGCCCCGCCACGTATTACAACCCAGCCAGCAGCAGGTACCCTTCATGAGTGACGACAACCCCACCCGCCCCTTTGAGTCTGTGTCGGCCGACTTTTTCTGTGTGTCAGGAAAGTCCTTCCTGGTTATCGTCGACCGTCTCTCTGGTTGGCCGGTTGTCATCAAGGGCGGTAATGACACGACGTCTGCCGCCACCATCAGCAAGTTCCGCCACTACTTCCGTGACGTGGGCGTTCCTGTACGCCTGCGAACCGACGGAGGGCCTCAGTTCACAAGCCGGGACTTTGCTGCGTTCCTTGACCGATGGGGAGTCCGGCATGTGTTGTCATCGCCCCATTACCCGCAGTCCAACAGCCACGCTGAGGCTGCTGTCAAATCCCTGAAGCACCTCATCCTTAAGGTGGCCCCTTCTGGGAACATTGACTGCGAGGCCTTCGACCGGGGTCTTCTTGAACTCCGCAACCCACCCAACTACACCGGACGCTCCCCTGCCCAGGTCTTGTATGGACGCCCCCTTCGTTCTTGTGTCCCTGCTCACCCTCAATCCTTCTCCAAGGAGTGGCAGGCTAAGACAGAGGATTGTGATCGCCGAGCCGCCGAACGTGTTCAGGACGTCGTCGCCCGCTACAACGACCACGCCCGTTCTCTCCCCAGGTTGAGTGTCGGTACCCAAGTCCGTGTTCAGGACCCGACCTCCCTACGTTGGGACAAAGTAGGCGTAGTCATGGGTCTCGGCAGGTCACGGGACTACCAGGTGCGGTTACCCAGTGGTCGTGTGTGGTGGAGGAACCGCCGTTTTCTCCGCCCCGTAACACTGCCTTCTGCTGGCCCCGCCACCAGTGTTGAGTCCCATACCCTTCCCAGTGATGAAGTCCCTCGACGCTCAGAACGGATCCAGAAGAAAAGGTCCGCTCAAGACGTTGCTATGAGCGTATAGGGGGGAGGGAGGTGTATGTATATTATGTATGCTGGATTATGTATTATGTATGTATATTATGTATGTGCTCCATTTATATTTATTCAGCCTAGCTAGCAGCGTGTGGCAATGTTATTACCATATCCCACATGCTTAATTAATGTGCCTGGCGACGTATGGAAGCTGCTAATGTATCACTTGCCATACGTCGTCTATGGTAGTTGACCAGGACCTTAGCTAGGGAGCAGTGCTATCCACCTCTGTGTACATACTCTTATCCAGTAAACCGAACCTACAAAACTATACAGGTGTTTGTGTTCTCTCCTGTATATAGAACTTATTACCCAGAACATCTAACAGATCGAGTATAACAAAGTGCCCTGATCGAGAATAACAAAGTCCAATGATCGAGTATAAGAAAGGCCCCTGACCGAATATAACAAAGTCCCTAGTCGAGTAAAACAAACACCCCTTCTCGAGTATAACAAAGCCCCCTGCTCGAGTATAACAAAGCCCCCTGATCGAGTATAACAAAGTCCCCTGATCGAGTATAACAAAGTCCTCTGATCGAGTAAAACAAATCCCGCTGATCGAGTATAACAAAGTCCCCTAATTGAGTATATCAATGTCCTCTAATCGAGCATAACAAAGTCCCCTGAGTGAGTATAACAAAGTCCCCTAATCGAGTATAAGAAAGCCCCCTCGTCGAGTATAACAAAGGCCCCGAATCGAGTATAACAAACGCCCCTCGTCGAAAATATCAAATTCCCCTGATCGAGTATAACAAAGTCCCGTGATCGAGTATAACAAAGTCACAAGATCGAGTATAATAAAGCCCCCTGATCGAGTATAAGAAAGTCCCCTGAACGAGTATAACAAAGCCCCTTGTCGAGTATAACAAAGCCCCTTCATTGAATAAAACAAAGTCCCGTGATCGAGTATAACAAAGCCCCCTGATCGAGCATAACAAAATCCCCTGATCGAGGAAAACACACACCCTTGATCGAGTTTAACAAAGTCCCCTGATCGAGTATAACAAAGACCCCTGACGAGTATAAAAAAGTACCCTGAACGAGTATAACTATGGCCCCTCATCAAGTATAACAAAGGACACTAATGGAATATAACAAAGTCCCAAGATCGAGTATAACAAAGTCCCCTGATCGAGTATAACAAAGTTCCCTCGTCGAGTATAACAAAGTCCCCTGATCGAGTAAAACAAAGTCCACTGATCGAGTATAAAAAAGCCCCCTGGTCAAGTATAACAAAGTCCGCTGATCGAGTACAACAAAGTCACCTGATCGGTTATAACAAAGTCCCTTGATCGAGTATAACAAGGTCCCCTTATCGAGAATAACAAAGTCCCGTGATCGAGTTTAACAAAGCCCCCTCATCGAGTATAGCAAAGCCCCTGATCGAGAATAAAAAAGTCCCCTGATCGAGTACTAGAAAGTCCCCTGAACGAGTATAACAAAGTCCCCTGATCGAGTATAACAAAGCCCCTTCATTGAAAATAACAAAGTCCCCTGATCGAGTATAACAAAGTCCCCTGATCGAGTATAACAAAGACCTCTGATCGAGTATAACAATATCCCTGATCAGGTAAACACACCCTTGATCGAGAGTATAACAAGAGTCCCTGAACGAGTATAACAAAGACCCTGATCCAGGTATAACAAAGGACCTTAATGGAATATAAAGAAAGTCCCTGATCGAGGTATAACAAAGTCCCTCATCGAGAGTCCTAACAAAAGTCCTCTGATCGAGTATAACAAAGTACACTTATCGGTATAAAAAAGCCCTGGTCGAGAGAGTATAATAACAAAGAGATCCGGTGATCGAGAATTTAACAAAAGTCACCTGATCGGTTATAACAAATTTCCCTGATCGAGTATAGCAAAGTCCCCTATCAGAGAATAACAAGTCCCCGGATCGAGTATAAACAGACCCCCCTGATCGAGAGTATAGCAAACCTGATCGAGTATAACAAAGTCCCCTGGTCGAGTATTACAAAGTCCCCTGATCGAGTATAACAAAGCCCCCTCATCGAGTTTAACAAAACCACCTGATCGAGTATAAAAAAGCCCCCTGGTCGAGTATAACAAAGTCCCCTGGTCGAGTATAATAAAATCCCATGATCGAGTATAACAAAGGCCTCTTATCGAGTATAACAAAGGCCCCTGGCCGAATATAACAAAATCCCCTGATCGAGTATAACAAAGTCCCCTGATCGAGTAAAACAAACACCCCTGATCGAGTATAACAAATCCCCCTGATCGAGTATAAAAAAAGCCCCCTGATCGAGTATAACAAAGTCCCCTGATCGAGTATAACTAAGTCCCCTGATCCAGTATAATAAAGGACCCTAATGGCGTATAACAAAGTCCCCAAGATCGCGTATAACAAAGTCGCCTGATCGAGTATAACAAAGTACCCTGATCGAGTATAACAAAGTACCCTGATCGAGTATAACAAAGTGCCCTGATCGAGAATAACAAAGTCCAATGATCGAGTATAAGAAAGGCCCCTGACCGAATATAACAAAGTCCCTAGTCGAGTAAAACAAACACCCCTTCTCGAGTATAACAAAGCCCCCTGCTCGAGTATAACAAAGCCCCCTGATCGAGTATAACAAAGTCCCTGATCGAGTATAACAAAGTCCTCTGATCGAGTAAAACAAATCCCGCTGATCGAGTATAACAAAGTCCCCTAATTGAGTATATCAATGTCCTCTAATCGAGCATAACAAAGTCCCCTGAGTGAGTATAACAAAGTCCCCTAATCGAGTATAAGAAAGCCCCCTCGTCGAGTATAACAAAGGCCCCGAATCGAGTATAACAAACGCCCCTCGTCGAAAATATCAAATTCCCCTGATCGAGTATAACAAAGTCCCGTGATCGAGTATAACAAAGTCACAAGATCGAGTATAATAAAGCCCCCTGATCGAGTATAAGAAAGTCCCCTGAACGAGTATAACAAAGCCCCTTGTCGAGTATAACAAAGCCCCTTCATTGAATAAAACAAAGTCCCGTGATCGAGTATAACAAAGCCCCCTGATCGAGCATAACAAAATCCCCTGATCGAGGAAAACACACACCCTTGATCGAGTTTAACAAAGTCACCTGATCGAGTATAACAAAGACCCCTGACGAGTATAAAAAAGTACCCTGAACGAGTATAACTATGGCCCCTCATCAAGTATAACAAAGGACACTAATGGAATATAACAAAGTCCCAAGATCGAGTATAACAAAGTCCCCTGATCGAGTATAACAAAGTTCCCTCGTTGAGTATAACAAAGTCCCCTGATCGAGTAAAACAAAGTCCACTGATCGAGTATAAAAAAGCCCCCTGGTCAAGTATAACAAAGTCCGCTGATCGAGTACAACAAAGTCACCTGATCGGTTATAACAAAGTCCCTTGATCGAGTATAACAAGGTCCCCTTATCGAGAATAACAAAGTCCCGTGATCGAGTTTAACAAAGCCCCCTCATCGAGTATAGCAAAGCGCCTGATCGAGAATAAAAAAGTCCCCTGATCGAGTACTAGAAAGTCCCCTGAACGAGTATAACAAAGTCCCCTGATCGAGTATAACAAAGCCCCTTCATTGAGTATAACAAAGTCCCCTGATCGAGTATAACAAAGTCCCCTGATCGAGTATAACAAAGACCTCTGAACGAGTATAATAAAGTCCCCCTGATCGAGTATAACTATGGCCCCTGATCGAGTATAACAAAGGACCCTAATGGAGTATAACAAAGTCCCAAGATCGAGTATAACAAAGTCCCCTGATCGAGTATAACAAAAGTCCCTGATCGAGTATAACAAAGTCCCTGATCGAGTATAACAAAGTCCCCTGATCGAGTATAACTAAGTCCCCTGATCCAGTATAACAAAGGACCCTAATGGCGTATAACAAAGTCCCCAAGATCGCGTATAACAAAGTCGCCTGATCGAGTATAACAAAGTACCCTGAACGAGTATAACAAAGTACCCTGATCGAGTATAACAAAGTGCCCTGATCGAGAATAACAAAGTCCAATGATCGAGTATAAGAAAGGCCCCTGACCGAATATAACAAAGTCCCTAGTCGAGTAAAACAAACACCCCTTCTCGAGTATAACAAAGCCCCCTGCTCGAGTATAACAAAGCCCCCTGATCGAGTATAACAAAGTCCCCTGATCGAGTATAACAAAGTCCTCTGATCGAGTAAAACAAATCCCGCTGATCGAGTATAACAAAGTCCCCTAATTGAGTATATCAATGTCCTCTAATCGAGCATAACAAAGTCCCCTGAGTGAGTATAACAAAGTCCCCTAATCGAGTATAAGAAAGCCCCCTCGTCGAGTATAACAAAGGCCCCGAATCGAGTATAACAAACGCCCCTCGTCGAAAATATCAAATTCCCCTGATCGAGTATAACAAAGTCCCGTGATCGAGTATAACAAAGTCACAAGATCGAGTATAATAAAGCCCCCTGATCGAGTATAAGAAAGTCCCGTGATCGAGTATAACAAAGTCCCCTGGTCGAGTATAACAAAGCCCCTTCATTGAATAAAACAAAGTCCCCTGATCGAGTATAACAAAGCCCCCTGATCGAGCATAAGAAAATCCCCTGATCGAGTAAAACACACACCCTTGATCGAGTTTAACAAAGTCCCCTGATCGAGTATAACAAAGACCCCTGACGAGTATATAAAAGTCCCCTGATCGAGTATAACTATGGCCCCTGATCAAGTATAACAAAGGACACTAATGGAATATAACAAAGTCCCAAGATCGAATATAACAAAGTCCCCTGATCGAGGATAACAAAGTTCCCTCATCGAGTATAACAAAGTCCCCTGATCGAGTAAAACAAAGTCCACTGATCGAGTATAAAAAAGCCCCCTGGACAGGTATAACAAAGTCCGCTGATCGAGTGCAACAAAGTCACCTGATCGGTTATAACAACGCCCCCTGATCGAGTATAACAAGGTCCCCTTATCGAGAATAAAAAAGTCCCCTGATCGAGTACTAGAAAGTCAATTGAACGAGTATAACAAAGTCCCCTGATCGAGTATAACAAAACCCCTTCATTGAATATAACAAAGTCCCCTGATCGAGTATAACATATTCCCCTGATCGAGTATAACAAAGACCTCTGATCGAGTATAATAAAGTCCCCTGATCGAGTATAACTATGGCCCCTAATCGAGTATAACAAAGGACCCTAATGGAGTATAACAAAGTCCCAAAGATCCCAGGTATAACAATTTTGAAGTCAGGTACAACAAAATTCCCCCTCATCAGGTATAACAAAGTCCCTGATCGAGTATAACAAAGTCCACTGATCGAGTATAAAAAGCCCTGGTCCAAGCTAACAAGAATCACTTTGATCGGAGTACTAGAAGATACATATCGGAGTATATGGCAAAACCCCCTGATCGAGTATAATAAAGTCCCTAATCGAGTATAACAAAGTCCCACGAATTAAGTAGCCCTTAACCGAAGTCCCCTGGTCGAGTATTAAAAAGTCCCCTGATGGAGTATAACAAAGCCCCCTCATCGAGTTTAACAATACCCCCTGATCGAGTATAAAAAAGCTCCCTGGTCGAGTATAACAAAGTCCCCTGGTCGAGTATAATAAAGTCCCATGATCGAGTATAAAAAGTACCCTGATCGAGTATAACAAAGCGCCCTGATCGAGAATAACAAAGCCCACTGATCGAGTATAAGAAAGGCCCCTGACCGAATATAACAAAGTCCCTAGTCGAGTAAAACAAACACCCCTGATCGAGTATAACAAAGCCCCCTGATCGAGTATAACAAAGGTCTCTCATCGAGTTTAACAAAGGCCCCTAGTCGAGTATAACAAAATCCCCAGATCGAGTATAGCAAAGGCCCCTGGTCGAAAATAACAAAGTCCCCTGATCGAGTATACTAAAGTCCCCTGATCGAGTATAACAAAGTCCCATGATCGACCTTAACAAAGTGTCCAGTTCGAGTATAAGAAAGTCCGCTGATCGAGTATAACAAAGTCCCCTGGTCGAGTAAGACAAAGTCCCCTGGCCGAGTATAACGAAGTCCCCTGATCGAGTATAACAAAGCCCCCTCATCGAGTTTAACAAAACACCCTGATCGAGTATAATAAAGCCCCCTGATCGAGTATAACAAAGTCCCCTGATCGAGTACAACAAAGTGACCTAATCGGTTATAACAAAGTCCCCTGATCGAGTATAACAAGGTCCCCTTATCGAGAATAACAAAGTTCCCTGATCGAGTATAACAAAGCCCCCTGATCGAGTATAACAAAGTCCCCTGATCGAGTAAAACTAAGTGCCCTGATCGAGTATAACAAAGTCCCCTGATCGAGTATGACAAAGGACCCTAATGGAGTATAACAAAGTCCCAAGATAGAGTATAACAAAGTCCTCTGATCGAGTATAACAAAGTCCCCTGATCTAGTATAACAACGTCCCATCATCGAGTTTAACAAAGCCCCCTGATCGAGTATAACAAAGTTCCCTGATCGAGTATAACTAAGTGCCCTAATCGAGTATAACAAAGGACTCTAATGGCGTATAACAAAGTCGCATGATCGAGTATAAAAATGTCCCCTGATCTTGTATAACAAAGTCCCCTGATCGAGTATAACAAAGTCCCCTGATCGAGTATAACAAAGACCCCTGATCAAAAATAACAAAGACCCTGATCGAGTATAACAAAGTCCTCTCGTCGAGTATAACAAAGTCCCCTGGTCGAGTATAACAAAGTCCCCTAATCGAGCATAACTAAGTCCCCTGATCGAGTATAACAAAGGACCCTCATGGAGTATAACAAAGTCCCAAGATCGAGTATAACAAAGTCCTCTGATCGAGTATAACAAAGTCCCCTGATCGAACATAACAATGTCCCGTCATCGAGTATAACAAAGCCCCCTGATGGAGTATAAGAAAGGCACCTGATCGAATATAACAATGTCCCTAGTCGAGTATATGCAAAATCCCCAGATCGAGTATAACAATGTCCCCAGATCGAGTATAACAGTTCCCTGATCGAGTATAACAATACCTCATCAGGTATAAAAAAGCCCCTGGTCGGGGTTTGGCAAAGTCTTTCGATCCAAGTATAACAAAGCCCTCTTTCAGTCGAGTAGATCGAGTATAAAAAAGCCCCCTGGTCGAGTTTAACAAAGTCCCTGATCAAGTATAACAAAGCCCTCTGATCGAGTAGAACAATGCCCCCTCATCGAGTATAAAAAAGCCCCCTGGTCGAGTATAACAAAGTCCCCTGGTCGAGTATACCAAAGTCTCATGATCGAGTATAACAAAGTCCCCTGATCGAGAATAACAAAGTCCCCTGATCGAGTATAATAAAGCCCCCTAATCGATTATAAAAAAGCCCCCTGGTCGAGTATAACAAAGTCCCCTGGTGGAGTATAACAAAGTCCTATGATCGAGTATAACAAAGACCCTTTATCGAGTATAACAAAGGCCCCTGGTCGAGTATAACAAAATGCCCTGATCGAGTATAACAAAGTCCCCTGATCTAGTATAAAAAAGTCCCCTGATCGAGTAAAACAAATACCCCTGATCGAGTAAAACAAAGTCCCCAGATCGTGTATAACAAAGCTCCCTGATCGAGTATAACAAAGTCCCCTGATCGCTTATTAGCTAAGTCCCCTGATCGATTATAACAAAGGACTCTAATGGCGTATAACAAAGTCCCTTAATCGAGTATAACAAAGTACCCTGATCGAATATAACAAACTCCCCTGATCGAGAACATCAAAGTCCCCTGATCGAGTATAACAAAGTCCACTGATCGAGTATAACAAAGTCCCCTAATTCAGTATAACAAAATCCCCTAATTCAGTATAACAAAGGCCCCTAAAGGAGTGTAACAAAGGCCCTTGATCGAGTATAACAAAGTCACCTTATCGAGTATAATAAAGCCCCTGATCGAGTATAACAAAGTCTCCTTATCGAGAATAGCAAAGACCCCTGATCGAGTATAACAAAGTCCCATTATCGAGTTTAACAAAGGCCCCTAATCGAGTATAACAAAGGCCCCTGGTCGAGTATAACAAAGTCCCTGATCGAGGATAACAAAGTCCCCTGGTCGAGTATAACAAAGTCCCCTGATCGAGTATAACTAAGTCACGTGATCGAGTATAACAAAGGACCCTAATGGAGCATAACAAAGCCCCAAGATCGAGTATAACAAAGTCCTGTGATCTAGTATAAGAAAGTCCCCTGATCGAGTAAAACAAAGTCCCCTGATCGAGTATAACAAAGTTCCGTGATCGATAATAACAAAGTCTCGTCATCGAGTTTAACAAACCCCCCAGATCGAGTATAAGAAAGGCCCCTGGTCGAGTATAACAAAGTCCCGAGAACGAGTATAACATAGACCCTCATCGAGTATAACAAAGTCACCTGTTCGAGTATAACAAATTCCCCTGATCGAGTATAACAAAGTCCCCTGATCGAGTATATAAATAAAATTTAGGATCGAGCACAAAGTCCCCTAATCGAGTACCGAAAATAACAAAGTCCCCTAATCGAGTATAAGAAAGCCCCTCGTCGAGTATAACAAAGCCCCCTCATCGCGTATAAAAAAGCCCCCAGGTCGAGTATAACAAAGTCCCCTGGTCGAGTATAACAAAGTCCCATGATCGAGTATAACAAAGGCCCCGAATCGAGTATAACAAAGGCCCCTCGTCGAAAATAACAAATTCCCCTGATCAAGTATAACAATGTCCCTTGATCGAGTATAACAAAGTCCCAAGATCGAGTATAATAAAGCCCCCTGATCGAGTATAACAAAGTCCCCTGAGCGAGTATAACAAACTCCCCTGATCGAGGATAGCAAAGCCGATGATCGAGTATAAAAAAGTCCCCTGATCGAGTATAACAAAGTCCCCTTATCGAGTATAATAAAGCCCCCTCATCGAGTATAACAAAATCCCCTGATCGAGTATAACAAAGTCCCCTGGTCGTGTATAACAAAGTCCCCTGGTTGAGAATTACAAAGTTCCTTGGTCGATTATAATAAAGTCCCATGATCGAGTATAACAAAGGCCCCTTATCGATTATAACAAAGTCCCCTGATCATGTATAACAAAGCCCTTTGATCGAGTATAACAAAGTCCCCTGATCGAGTATAACTAAGTCCCCTGATCGAGTATAACAAAGGACCCTAATGGCGTATAACAAAGTCCCAAGATTGCGTATAACAAAGTCCCCTGATCGAGTATAACAAAGTCCCCTGATCGAGTATAACAAAGTGCCCTGATCGAGAATAACAAAGTGCCCTGATCGAGAATAACAAAGTCCACTGATCGAGTATAAGAAAGGCCCCAGACCGAATATAACAAAGTCCCTAGTCGAGTAAAACAAACACCCCTGATCGAGTATAACAAAGCTCCCTGATCGAGTATAACAAAGTCCCCTGATCGAGTATAACAAAGTCCCCTGATCCAGTATAACAAAGGCCCCTAATGGAGTATAACAAAGGCCTTTCATCGAGTATAACACAGTCCCAATATCTAGTAAAACAAAGTCCCATGATCGAGTATAACAAAGTCCCCTGATCGAGTATAACAAAGTCCCCTGATCAAGTATAAAAAAGTCCCCTAATCGAGTAAAACAAATACCCCTGATCGAGTATAACAAAGTCCCCTGAACAAGTATAACAAAGCTCCCTGATCGAGTATAACAAAGTCCCCTGATCGCTTATAGCTAAGTCCCCTGATCGAGTATAACAAAGGACCCTAATGGCGTATAACAAAGTCCCAAGATCGAGTATAACAAAGTACCCTGATCGAGTATAGCAAAGTCCCCTGATCGAGAATAACAAAGTCCCCTGATCGAGTGTAACAAAGGACCCTAATGGCGTATAACAAAGTCCCAAGATCGAGTATAACAAAGTACCCTGATCGAGTATAACAAAGTCCCCTGATCGAGAATAACAAATTCCCTGATCGAGTATAACAAAGGACCCTAATGGCGTATAACAAAGTCCCAAGATCGAGTATAACAAAGTACCCTGATCGAGTATAACAAAGTCCCCTGATCGCTTATAGCTAAGTCCCCTGATCGAGTATAACAAAGGACCCTAATGGCTAATAACAAAGTCCCAAGATCGAGTATAACAAAGTACCCTGATCGAGTATAACAAAGTCCCCTGATCGCGAGTAACAAAGTCCCCTGATCGAGTATAACAAAGTCCACTGAACGCGTATAACAAAGTCCCCAAATTCAGTATAACAAAGTCCCCTGATTCAGTATAACAAAGGCCCCTAAAGGAGTGTAACAAAGGCCCTTGATCGAGTATAACAAAGTCCCCTTATCGAGAATAGCAAAGACCCCTGATCGAGTATAACAAAGTCCCATTATCGAGTATAACAAAGTCCACTGATCGAGTATAACTATGGCCCCTGATCGAGTATAACAGAGGACCCTAATGGAGTATAACAAAGTCCCAAGATCGAGTATAACAAAGCACCCTCATCGAGTATAAGAAAGGCCCCTGACCGAATAAAACAAAGTCCCTATTCGAGTATATACAAAGTCCACTGATCGAGTATAACAAAACCCCCTGATCGAGTTTAAAAAAGTCCCCTGATCGAGTATAACAAAGTCCCCTTATCGAGTATAATAAAGCCCCCTGATCGAGAATAACAATGTCCCCTGATCGAGTACAACAAAGTCCAAAGATCGAGTAAAATATAGCCCCCTGATCGAGTATAACAAAGTCCCCTGAGCGAGTATAACAAACTCCCGTGATCGAGGAAAGCAAAGCCCATGATTGAGTATAAAAAAGTCCCCTAATCGAGTATAACAAAGTCCCCTTATCGAGTATAATAAAGCCCCCTGATCGAGTATAACAAAGTCTCCTGATCGAGTATAACAAAGTCCCCTGGTCATGTATAACAAAGTCCCCTGGTTGAGAATTACAAAGTTCCCTTGTCGATTATAATAAAGTCCCATGATCGAGTATAACAAAGGCCCCTTATCGAGTATAACAAATGCCCCTGGTCGAGTATAACAAAATCCCCTGATCGAGTATAACAAAATCCTTTGATCGAGCATAACAAAGTCCCCTGATCGAGTAAAACAAACACCCCTGATCGATTATAACAAAGTCCCCTGATCGAGTATAACAAAGCCCCCTGATCGAGTATAACAAAGTCCCCTGATCAAGTATAACTAAGTCCCCTGATCGAGTATAACAAAGGACCCTAATGGCGTATAACAAAGCCATTTAATCGAGTATAACAAAGTCCCCTGATCGAGTATAACTATGGCCCCTGATCGAGTATAACAAAGGACCCTAATGGAATATAACAAAGTCCCAAGATCGAGTATAACAAAGTCCCCTGATCGAGTATAACAAAGTCCACTGATCGAGAATAACAAAGTCCCCTCATCGAGCATAACAAAGCACCCTCATCGAGTATAAGAAAGGCCCCTGACCGAATAAAACAAAGTCCCTATTCGAGTATATACAAAGTCCCCTGATCGAGCATAACAAAGCCCCCTGATCAAGTATAACAAAGACCCCTGAAACAGTATAACAAAGTCCCTTGATCCAGTATAAGAAAGGCCCTTAATGGAGTATAACAAAGGCCCCTGATCGAGTATAACAAAGTCCCAAGATCGAGTATAACATATTCCCCTGATCAAGTATAACAAAGTCCCCTGTATTGAGAATAACAAAGTCCCCTCATCGAGCATAACAAAGCCCCCTGCTCGAGTATAAGAAAGGCCCCTGACCGAATTTAACAAAGCCCCTATTCGAGTATATACAAAGTCCCCTAATCGAGTATAACAAAGCTCCCTCATCGAGTATAACAAAGACCGCTTATCCAGTATAACAAAGTCCCTTGATGCAGCATAACAAAGGCCCTTAATGGAATATAACAAAGGCCCCTGATCGAGTATAACAGTCCCAAGATCGAGTATAACAAAGTCCCCTGATCGAGTATAACAAAGTCCCCTGATCGAGTATAACAAAGCCCCCTGATCGAGTATAACAAAGTCCCCTGATCGAGTATAACTAAGTCCCCGGATCGAGTATAACAAAGTCCCCTGGTCAAGTATAACAAAGTCCAATGATCGAGTATAACAAGGTCCCCTTATCGAGAATAACAAAGTCCCGTGATCGAGTATAGCAAAGCCCCCTCATCGAGTATAGCAAAGCCCATGATCGAGTATAAAAAAGTCCCCTGATCGAGTACTAGAAAGTTCCCTGAACGAGTATAACAAAGTCGCCTGATCGAGTATAACAAAGCCCCTTCATTGAATATAACAAAGTCCCCTGATCGAGTATAACAAAGTCCCCTGATCGAGTATAACAAAGACCCCTGATCGAGTATAATAAAGTCCCCTGCTCGAGTATAACTATGGCCCCTGATCGAGTATAACAAAGTACCCCAATGGAGTATAACAAAGTCCCAAGGTCGAGTATAACAAAGTCCCCTGATCGAGAATAACAAAGTCCCCTCATCGAGCATAACAAAGCCCCCTGCTCGAGTATAAGAAAGGCCTCTGACCGAATTTAACAAAGCCCCTATTCGAGTATATACAAAGTCCCCTGATCGAGTATAACAAAGCTCCCTCATCGAGTAAAACAAAGACCGCTTATCCAGTATAACAAAGTCCCTTGATGCAGTATAACAAAGGCCCTTAATGGAGTATAACAAAGGCCCCTGATCGAGTATAACACAGTCCCAAGATCGAGTATAACAAAGTCCCCTGATCGATTATAACAAAGTCCCCTGATCGAGTATAACTAAGTCCCCTGATCGAGTATAACAGAGGACCCTAATGGCGTACAACAAAATCCCAAGATTACGTATAACAAAGTCCCCTGATCGAGTATAACAAACTCCCCTGATTGAGTATAACTATGTACTCTGATCGAGTATTACAAAGTGCCCTGATCGAGAATAACAAAGTCCCCTGATCGAGTATAACAAAGTCCACTGATCGAGTATAAGAAAGGCCCCTGACCGAATATAACAAAGTCCCTAGTCGAGTAAAACAAACACCCCAGGATCGAGTATAACAAAGCCCCCAGATCGAGTATAACAAAGTCCCCTGATCGAGTATAACAAACACCCCTGATCGAGTATAACAAAGTCCCCTGATCGAGTATAACAAAGCCCCCTGATCGAGTATAACACAGTCCCAAGATCTAGTAAAACAAGGTCCCCAGATCGAGTATAAAAAAGTTCCCTGATCGAGTTTAACAAAGTCCCCTTATCGAGTATAATAAAGGCCCCTGATCGAGTATAACAAAGGCCCCTGGTCGGGTATAACAAAGTCCCCTGCTCGAGTATAACAAAGTCCCATGATCGAGTATAACAAAGGCCCCGAATCGAGTATAGCAAAGGCCCCTGATCGAAAATGACAAAGTCCCCTTATCGAGTATACTAAAGTCCCCTGATCGAGTATAACAAAGTCCCAAGATCGAGTATAACAAAGCCCCCAGATCGAGTATAACAAAGTCCCAAGATCGAGTATAACAAAGTCCTCTGAACTAGTATAACAAAGTCCCCTGATCGAGTAAAACAAAGTCCCCTGATCGCGTATAACAAAGGTCGCTGATCGAGAATAACAAAGTCCCGTCATCGAGTATAACAAAGCCCCCTGATCGAGTATAAGAAAGGCCCCTGATCGAGTATAACAAAGTCCCGTGGTCGAGTATAACAAAGTCCCCTGATCGAGTATAACAAACCCCTTTGATCGAGTATAACAATGCCCCCTGATCGAGTATAAAAATGCCTTTCGTCGAGTATAATAAAGTCCCCTGGTCGAGTATAACAAAGTCCCCTGATCGAGTATAACAAAGTCCCATGATCGAGTATAACAAAGGCCCCGAATCGAGTATAACAAAGGCCCCTCGTCGAAAGTAACAAATTCCCCTGATCGAGTATAACAAAGTCCCCTGATCGAGTATAACAAAGTCCCAAGATCGAGTATAATAAAGCCCCCTGATCGAGTATAACAAAGTCCCCGGAACGAGTATAACAAAGTCCCCTGGTCGAGTATAACAAAGCCCCTTCATTGAATATAACAAAGTCCCCTGATCGAGTATAACAAAGCCCCCTGATCGAGCATAACAAAATCCCCTGATCGAGTAAAACACACACCCTTGATCAAGTATAACAAAGTCCCCTGATCGAATATAACAAAGACCCCTGATCGAGTATAACAAAGTCCCCTGATCGAGTATAACTATGGCCCCTGATCGAGTATAACAAAGGACCCTAATGGAGTATAACAATGTCCCAAGATCGAGTATAACAAAGTCCCCTGATCGAGTATAACAAAGTCCCCTGATCGAGTATAACAAAGTCCCCTGATCGAGTATAACAAAGTCCCCTGATCGTGTATAAAAAAGCCCCCTGGTCAAGTATAACAAAGTCTGCTGATCGAGTACAACAAAGTCACCTGATCGGTTATAACAAAGTCCAATGATCGAGTATAACAAGGTCCCCTTATCGAGAATAACAAAGTCCCGTGATCAGGTATAGCAAAGCCCCCTCATCGAGTATAGCAAAGCCCATGATCGAGTATAAAAAAGTCCCCTGATCGAGTACTTAATGTGACTACCCTCCCAGCTACACAAGGATCTGGGCGAGACTCCTGCTCAAAAAAAAAAAAAAAAAAAAAAAAAATATATATATATATATATATATGTGTGTGTATGTGTATATGTATATATATATATATATATATATATATATATATATATATATATATATATATATATATATATATATATATATATATATATATATATATATATATATATATATATATATATATATATATATGTGTGTGTATGTATATATGTATATATATATATTAATAATACTAATAATAATAATGTGATTACCCTCTCAGTTATATCAGCCAGGAAGAAGTAATTGAACCACCTCCTGCCTCAATATACACATTTCTACATAAAACATTACTAGAGGAATAAAGATGAGAGTGACCAACCAGCTCCACTAAGAACCTGGCAGGCCTCTCCATACAGTGTACCTTTAGACTAACACAACTAACACTTAACTAACACCAAAAAAAAAAAAAAAAAAAAAAAAAAAAAAATGTGACTACCCTCCCAGTTACACAAGGACCTGGGCGGGCTCACTAACTCAACAATAACAAAAATAATAATAATAAGCAGCATTATATAAATAAACCAATATTAATACAAAGGTCTGACGACCCAAGGGGAGCAGAACAAAGACAAAACACCAATAAGAAAGATGAAGCAGTCTGGTTGAGCCCAGATTCTTTCTACTCCTACTGTATTTCAGTTTCACCACTTTTCTTCAATTCCTAATAATCTTCTTTCACCTCTTAACTAATGACTTCGTATCGTATCGTACTTGAAAGTCCCCTGAACGAGTATAACAAAGTCCCCTGATCGAGTATAACAAAGCCCCTTCATTGAATATAACAAAGTCCCCTGATCGAGTATAACAAAGTCCCCTGATCGAGTATAACAAAGACCCCTAATCGAGTATAATAAAGTCCCCTGCTCGAGTATTACTATGGCCCCTGATCGAGTATAACAAAGGACACCAATGGAGTATAACAAAGTCCCAAGATCGAGTATAACAAAGTCCCCTGATCGCATATAACAAAGTCCCCTCATCGAGTATAACAAAGTCCCCTGATCGAGTATAACAAAGTCCACTGATCAAGTATAAAAAAAGCCCCATGGTCATGTATAACAAAGTCCGCTGATCGAGTACGACAAAGTCACCTGATCGGTTATAACAAAGTCCCCTGATCGAGTATAACAAGGTCCCCTTATCGAGAATAACAAAGTCCCGTGATAGAGTATAACAAAGCCCCCTGATCGAGTATAACAAAGCCCATGATCGAGTATAAAAAAGTCCCCTGATCGAGTACTAGAATGTCCCCTTATCGAGTATTAAAACCCCCTGATCGAGTATAAGAAAGTTCCCTGATCGATTATTACAAAGTCCCCTGATCGAGTATAACAAAGCCCCCTCATCGAGTTTAACAAAACCCCCTGATCGAGTATAAAAAAGCCCCCTGATCGAGTATAACAAAGTCCCCTGATCGAGTATAACAAGTCCCCTGATCGAGTATAACAAAGTAAAACCAAACACCCCTGATCGAGTATAACAAAGTCCCCTGATCGAGTATAACAAAGCCCCCTGATCGAGTATAACAAAGTCCCCTGATCGAGTATAACTAAGTCCCCTGATCGAGTATAACAAAGGACCCTAATGGGGGATAACAAAGTCCCAAGATCGCGTATAACAAAGTCCCCTGATCGAGTATAACAAAGTCCCGTGATCGAGTATAACAAAGTACCCTGATCGAGTATAACAAAGTGCCCTGATCGAGAATTACAAAGCCCACTGATCGAGTATAAGAAAGGCCCCTAACCGAATATAACAAAGTCCCTAGTCGAGTAAAACAAACACCCCTGATCGAGTATAACAAAGCCCCTTGATCGAGTATAACAAGGTCCCTTGATCGAGTATAACAAAGCCCCCAGATCGAGTATAACAAAGTCCCAAGATCTAGTAAAACAAAGTCCCCTGATCGAGTATAACAAAGTCCCCTATTCGGGATTAACAAAGTGCCCTTATCGAGTATAATAAAGCCCCTGATCGAGTATAACAAAGTCCCCTGATCGAGTATAACAAAGACCCCTATTCGAGTATAACAAAGTCGCATTATCGAGAAAACAAAGGCCCCTCATCGAGTATAACAAAGGCCCCTGGTCGAGTATAACAAAGTCCTTTGGTCGAATATAACAAAGTCCCATGATCGAGTATAACAAAGGCCCCGAATCGAGTATAGCAAAGGCGCCTGGTCGAAAATAACAAAGTCCCCTGATCGAGTATACTAAAGTCCCCTGATGGAGTATAACAAAGTCCCAAGATCGAGTATAACAAAGCCCCCAGTTCGAGTATAAGAAAGTCCGCTGATCGAGTATAACAAAGACCCCTGGTCGAGTGAGACAAAGTCCCCTGGCCGAGTATAACAAAGTCCCCTGGTCGAGTATAACAAATTCCCATGATCGAGTATAACAAAGGCCCCTTATCGAGTATAACAAAGGCCCCTGGTCGAGTATAACAAAATAAACTGATCGAGTATAAAAAAGCCCCCTGGTCAAGTATAACAAAGTCCGCTGATCGATAACAAAAAAGTCACATGATCGGTTATAACAAAGTCCCCTGATCGAGTATAACAAGGTCCCCTTATCGAGAATAACAAAGTCCCCTGATCGAGTATAACAAAGCCCCCTGATCGAGTATAACTAAGTACCCTGATCGAGTATAACAAAGTCCCCTGATCGAAGATAACAAAGGCCCCTAATGGAGTATAACAAAGTCCCAAGATAGAGTATAACAAAGTCCTCTGATCGAGTATAACAAAGCCCCCTCATCGAGTATAACAAAGTCCCCTGATCGAGTATAACTAAGTGCCCTAATCGAGTATAACAAAGGACTCTAATGGCGTATAACAAAGTCCCAAGATCGAGTATAAAAATGTCCCCTCATCGAGTATAACAAATCCACTGATCGAGTATAACAAAGTCCCCTGATCGAGTATAACACAGACCCCTGATCAAGAATAACAAGGTCCCCTGATCGAGTATAACAAAGTCCTCTGGTCGAGTATAACAACGTCCCCTGGTCGAGTATAACAAAGTCCCCTAATCGAGCATAACTAAGTCCCCTGATCGAGTATAACAAAGGACCCTAATGGAGTATAACAAAGGCCCAAGATAGAGTATAATTAGGTCCTGTGATCGAGTATAGCAAAGTCCCCCGATCGAGTATAACAAAGTCCCGTCATCGAGTATAACAAAGCCCCCTGATCGAGTATGAGAAAGGTACCTCATCGAATATGACAAGGTCCCTAGTCGAGTATATACAAACTCCCCTGATCGAGTATAACAAAGTGCCCAGATCGAGTTTAACAAAGTCCCCTGATCGAGTATAACAATGCCCCTCATCGAGTATAAAAAAGCCCCCTGGTCGAGTATAACAAAGTCCCCTGGTCGAGTATACCAATGTCCCATGATCGAGTATAACAAAGTCCCAAGATCGAGTATAACAAAGCCCCCAGATCGAGTATAACAAAGTCCGCTGATCGATTACAACAAAGTCACCTGACCGGTTATAACAAAGTCCCCAGAACGAGTATAAAAAAGTCCCCTAATCGAGAATATCAAATTCCCCATATCGAGTATAGCAAAGCCCCCTGATTGAGTATAACAAAGTCCCCTGATCGAGTATAACAAAGTCCCCTGATCGAGTAAAACAAACACCCCTGATCGAGTCTAACAAAGTCCCCTAATCGAGTATAACAAAGCCCCCTGATCGAGTATAACAAAGTCCCCTGATCGCTTATAACTAAGTCCCCTGATCGAGTATAACAAAGGACCCTAATGGCGTAAAACAAAGTCCTATGATCGAGTATAACAAAGACCCTTTATCGAGAATAACAAAGGCCCCTGGTCGAGTATAACAAAATCCCCTGATCGAGTATAACAAAGTCCCCTGATCGAGTATAAAAAAGTCCCCTGAACGACTAAAACAAACACCCCTGATCGAGTATAACAAAGTCCCCTGATCGAGTATAACAAAGCCCCCTCATCGAGTATAACAAAGTCCCCTGATCGCTTATAACTAAGTCCCCTGATCGAGTATAACAATGGACCCTAATGGCGTATAACAAAGTCCCAAGATCGAGTATAACAAAGTACCCTGATCGAGTATAACAAAGTCCATTGATCGAGAATAACAAAGTCCCCTGATCGAGTATAACAAAGTCCACTGAACGCGTATAACAAAGTCACATAATTCAGTATAAAAAAGTCCCCTTATTCAGTATAACAAAGGCCCCTAATGGAGTGTAACAAAGGCCCTTGTTCGAGTATAACAAAGTGCCCTGATCGAGAATATCAAAGACCCCTGATCGAGTATAACAAAGTCCCATTATCGAGTATAACAATGGCCCCGAATCGAGTATAACAAAGGCCCCTCGTCGAAAATAACAAATTCCCCTGATCGAGTATAACAAAGTCCCCTAATCGAGTATAACAAAGACCCTTTATCGAGTATAACAAAAGCCCCTGGTCGAGTATAACAAACTCCCCTGATCGAGTATAACAAAGTCCCCTAATCGAGTATAAAAAATTCCCCTGATCGAGAAAAAACAAACACCCCTGATCGAGTATAACAAAGTCCCCTGATCGAGTATAACAAAGCCCCCTGATCGAGTATAACTTAGTCCCCTGATCGCTTATAACTAAGTCCCCTGATCGAGTATAACAATGGACCCTAATGGCGTATAACAAAGTCCCAAGATCGAGTATAACAAAGTACCCTGATTGAGTATAATAAAGTCCCCTGATCGAGAATAACAAAGTCCCCTGATCGAGTATAAGAAAGTCCACTGAACGCGTATAACAAAGTCACATAATTCAGCATAAAAAAGTCCCCTTGTTCAGTATAACAAAGTCCCCTGATCGAGTATAACAAAGCCCCCTCATCGAGTTTAACAAAACCCCCTGATCGAGTATAATAAAGTCCCCTTTTCGAGTATAATAAACCCCCTCATCGAGTATAACAAAGTCCCCAGATCGAGTATAACAAAGTCCCCTGATCGAATATAACAAAGTCCCCTGATCGAGTATAACAAAGCCCCCTGATCGAGTATAACTTAGTCCCCTGATCGCTTATAACTAAGTCCCCTGATCGAGTATAACAATGGACCCTAATGGCGTATAATAAAGTCCCAAGATCGAGTATAACAAAGAAGTACTGCCTGATCGAGTATAACAAAAAGTCCTGATCGAGAATAACAAAGTCCTGATCGAGTATAACCGAGTCCACTGAGCAGCATTATAACAAGTATAATTCAGTATAAAAAAGTCCCCTTATTCAGTATAACAAAGGCCCCTAATGGAGTGTAACAAAGGCCCTTGTTCGAGTATAACAAAGCCCCCTCATCGAGTTTAACAAAAACCCCTGATCGAGTATAATAAAGTCCCCTTTTCGAGTATAATAAAGCCCCCTCATCGAGTATAACAAAGTCCCCAGATCGAGTATAACAAATTCCCCTGGTCGGGTATAACAAAGTCCCTTGATCAAGTATAACAAAGCCCCCTCAACGAGTATAACAAATTACCCTGATCGAGTATAACAAAGTCCCCTAATCGAGTATAACAAAGCCCCCTGATCGAGTATAACAAAATCCCCTGGTCGAGTATAACAAAGTCCCCTAGTCGAGTATAACAAAGTCCCCTGATCGAGTATAACAAAGCCCCCTCTTCCAGATTAACAAAACTCCCTGATCAAGTATATAAAAGTCCCCTGGTCGAGTATAACAAATTCCCATGATAGAGTATGACAAAGGACCCTTATGAAGTATAACAAAGGCCCCTGGTCGAGTATAACAAAGTCAACTGATCGAGTATAACAATGTCCCCTAATCGAGTATAACAAAGTCCACTGATCGATTATAACAAAGTCCCCTGATAGAGTATAACAAAGCCCCCTGATCGAGTATAACAAAGTCCCATGATCGAGTATAACAATGGACCCTAATGGAGTATAACAAAGTACCAAGATCGAGTATAACAAAGTCCCCTGTATCGAGAATAACAAAGTCCCCTCATCGAGCATAACAAAGCCCCCTGCTCGAGTATAAGAAAGGCCCATAACCGAATATAACAAAGTCCCTATTCGAGTAGATACAAAGTCCCTTGATCGAGTATAACAAAGCCCCCTGATCGAGTATAACAAAGACCACTGATCCAGTATAACAAAGTCCCATGATCCAGTATAAAAAAGGCCCTTAATGGAGTATAACAAAGGCCCTTGATCGAGTATAACACAGTCCCAAGATCGAGTATAACAAAGTCCCCTTATCAAGTATAACAAAGTCCCCTGATCGAGTATAACAAAGTCCCCTTATCGAGCATAATAAAGCCCCTGATCGAGTATAACAAAGTTACCTAATCGAGTATAACAAAGCCCCCTGGTTCGAGTAAACAAAGTCCCCTGGTCGAGTACAACAAAGTCCCCTGATCGAGTATAACAAAGCCCTCTGATCGAGTATAACAAAGCAAACTGATCGATTATTAAAAAGGTACCATGATCGAGTATAACAAAGGCCCCTTATCGAATATAACAAAGGCCCCTAGGCGAGTATAACAAAATCCCCTGATCGAGTATATTAAATTCCCCTTATCGAGTATAACAAAGTCCCCTGATCGAGTATAACAAAGCCCCTGATCGAGTATAACAAAGTCCCCTGGTCGAGTATAACAAAGTCCCCTGGTCGAGTATAACAAAGTCCCCTGGTCGAGTATAACAAAGTCCCCTAATCGAGCATAACTAAGTCCCCTAATCGAGTATAACAAAGGACCCTAATGGAGTATAACAAAGTCCCAAGGTCGAGTAACAAAGTCCTCTGATCGAGTATAACAAAGATCCCTGATCGAGTATAACAAAGTCCCGTCATCAAGTATAACAAAGCCCCCTAATCGAGTATAAGAAAGGCACCTGATCGAATATAACAATGTCCTTAGTCGAGTATATACAAAGTCCCCAGATCGAGTATAACAAAGTCCACTGATCGAGTATAACAATGCCCCCTCATCGAGTATAAAAAAGCCCCCTGGTCGAGTATAACAAAGTCCCTGATCAAGTATAACAAAGCCCTCTGATCGAGTAGAACAAATTACCCTCATCGAGTATAAAAAAGCCCCCTGGTCGAGTATAACAAAGTCCCCTGGTAGAGTATAACAAAGTCCCATGATCGAGTATAACAAAGGCCCCGAATCGAGTATAACAAAGGCCCCTGGTCGAATATAACAAAGTCCCCTCATCGAGTATAATAAAGTCCCCTGATCGAGTATAACAAAGTCCCAAGATCGAGTATAACAAAGACCCCAGATCGAGTATAACAAAGTCCGCTGATCGATTACAACAAAGTCACCTGATCGGTTATAATAAAGTCCCCTGAACGAGTATAACAAAGTCCCCTTATCAAGAATAACAAATTCCCCTGATCGAGTATAGCAAAGCCCCCTGATCGAGTATAGCAAAACCCATGATCGAGTATAATAAAGTCACCTGATCGAG
>NW_024750511.1:0-16942 GCF_018991925.1 Homarus americanus
GTAAGTTTTTTTTTTTATCTACCATGGAATAAGATAAAACAACTACTAATGTTAACTTAATACTGTTTTTGACGTCATTATGATCGCCATTTTTCTACCTCAGCTTAAGTGAGTCCCTTCAGTGCGCTTTCACATTTCCAGTTAAGAAGCTTTAAAAATCTAACCTTAAGAAATGAGTAAATTAATGACTTTTCGAAATAAAAATTAAAACAAAAACATCTAACCAATCATTTTAAGCCGAGTCGACCAAAACGGAGTCAAATTTACACTGACTCTACTGCGGGTATGAAAGTTTTTTTTTTGTTTTTTTTGTTTTTTTTTTTTTAAATGGCCTCCAGCCTCCCCCAATAGCCATACCTTCGCCACCATATTATTACCTTAATATTAAATATCCTAATACATAAATAGCTATCCTAGCTGTGTTGAGTTAGTTGAGCTGCATATCTATGCGACATTCAGTGACTGTTGCCTCATAGTCAATATCTGCAACTGTTGTTGGCTTTGGGACCGATGCTCTCGTTCCCCTGAGGCAGAGCAAAGCCGACCGAAGGAGAGAGAAAGACAGTCGACAATTTCTCTTGTCACCAGATATGAGAAGAAAGTAAGAACCTTTGAGAATGAGGAACTGTGAAGCATAAAACTCCTTAGGCGATGATGGGGGAGTGTTACAAGGTTAGGTGAGGGAGGAGGAAGAAGAGGACGGGAAGACGAGAAGAGAGGTGGAGGAGGAGAAGAGAAAGTGAATGGAGGGGGAATAAGAGGAAGAGGAAGGAAAGACGAGAAGAGAGGAGGAGGAGGAAGAGAAAAGAAAGTAAATGGAACGGGAAGAAGAGAAAGGGAAGTCGAATAGAGAGGAGGAATAAGAGAAGAGTTTTTTAGTTTAACAAATTTATTGACAAGGCTTGGAGTACAGTTTGCCTATTGTGAGTAATTCAGTCAGGTCTTGAGAAGAGAAAATTAATGGAGGAGGAAGAAGAGGAGACGAAGAGAGAAAGGAGAAGGGGGTGGAAATGATGAAGAGAGAAGGGAGAAGGAGGAGGAAGAGACGAAGCGAGAAGGGAGAAGGAAAGGGAAAACACGAGGGGAGAAGGAGAAAGGGAGGAGACGAGGGAAGAAAGAAGAAAGAGGAGGGAAGGAGATGATAATGGCTGCTATCAAAGGATGCCAAAAGTGTGAGAAAGACAAAGGCGTAGGGAGGAAGGATAGACGGATGGAAGGAGAGAGAGAGAAAAGACAAACAAACAGGGAGCAAGAGATGAAAATTTTTGCGTGAGAGAGAGAGAGAGAGAGAGAGAGAGAGATTGATAGATAGATAGACAGATAGATAGATAGAGAGCTAGATAGATGGCTTAATGAAAGATGAATAGATGGTGAGAAAACAGAACAAAATAGAGTTTTGCAACTCTCCTTTGGGGGGGGGGAATCTCTGCCATCGTGTACCTGTAGTGGTGAATGGCTCTGACGAGTGAAATAAAAACCAAAATATCCCTTGAGATATTGATTCTTAATGAGTCTTACAGTATTTTTTCCCTCCAGTAGGAAAAAAACAGGACGACAGTGTCAGAGATAAATAATTTTACCCACTCCATATTGTCGGTCATATTATCTTTGAGTAGAAAGTTAAGAAGGTTCGTTGAGCACCTTCTCACACCATTACTTAGAAGGAAAACAAAATGTACGAATCTCCGCGGATGTAGCAGGAAGGGAGACATACGGGCTCAGTCTTGTGATTTATTTTAGTGACTCATAATATGTTATTGTCAGTCTTAGTTATTAATATAATTATAATAAAAACTGACCAAATTAAAGCCAGTTACTTGAATAATGTTACAAGGTAATAAACCATAATAATTACTTCCTTTCTATTTCATAAAACAAAAGATTGGTAGAAATATATCTGTTGGCCACCACCAAACTGTGGCCGGGAGGACATGGCCAGATAATTCTGAAGCAGATAATTCACTTTACTTTTATTTGCGCCGTACACAGTTGTTGAAGCAAAGGTTTAACTTGTACTGTATATGCAGTAGAGCAAACTAACCCACCTCGTCAACTTGTGTATACACACATGAGCTATACGATCATACGTAAAAAATGCTTTCGTGCATTTTACGAAAACGTTCCAACAGTAACACAAACAAATGATCCACTGTATCCACCTTTGACCCGTGACTCAGTTAACTCTTAACACCTCTGATAGAGACCTTTAACTATAGACAGTATTGGCTTTTGACCCAGGATCCTGGTAGTTCATGCTAGCACTAATGTTTGACTCAGTAGTAATATAGTTTCATAACAAATGTGATATTGACCTGTGTGTCTACTGACGACTGATATTTGCTGTTTGAATATTGACTTCCTGGATCGTATACCGCCACTGACTGACCTTTTCCAGTTTTGTCATTAATCATTAGACCACCTCCGTATGATTGCTTATCTCATATCACAGATGTTACGTTTTGTTTTGCGGAATCAGTAATTTTGCCATCCTAACCTAACCTAACCTTTTATTTTCAAGAGAAGACGACACAAATACTCGTCACAAAATCTTTGTCACAAAAACTTGAATTAAAACAAAAATCACAAAAAGCTTCAAATGAAAACAATGAAGTTTTCGAAAAATCTTTAATGAAAAAAGGGAAAATAAATTAACAACGAAAAATATATCACGGATAAAAATAATTAAAACAAAAATTCACAAAAAAGTATGAAAAAAAAAAAACGCGAGCAAAAACACAAACATCCCCAAGGGTGTGACATGACTGATAGGATGAGGGTACTGTAACACGGTGCTGAGACAGACATGAAAAAAGATCTCAGGAGTGGGTGTGCTATGATCGAGGTGGACAAGAAGACGGTAATCATGTAAAAGCCAAACTTGGGCGCCAGTTCGATGAATCGCTCGTGGGGAGAAGGGGGGTGGGGGGGGGGGGGTTATGGAGAGGAAGGAGAAAAAGAAAAAGGGGCAAGAAGTGGCACGCCCTGACATGATCACAGCGACAGCCAGCCATAGCGACCAGCGCCTTCTAAACCGCTCACTTGTTTTTATGACCAAACTTTTCTCCCGGCTGAGATTTCCTCATCTGACGAGAGAGAGAGAGAGAGAGAGAGAGAGACCATCCGTCGGCGCCTGACGGATGGTACCGTTCCCCACTTCCCCATCCTCCACTCCCCTTCACCCACCGACACCATTCATCCACTCACCCTCCCCAGTCGGTGGGTCCTGTTACCTTCCGTTGTTGCCTGATGGTTGGTACCATTTTCCACCTCCCAGGATGGGTGAGAGGATGAAGGGTGGTGGATCATGGGTGAGGGTGAGTGGTCACACACACACACACACACACACACACACACACACACACACACACACACACACACGCACACGCATACACATACATACACACACACACGTCTCCCATATTACCACACACACACACACACACACATACACACACACACAGGTATGGAGTCTCTAAGTGGTCTCCAGATAAGGTACACGTTAATTCATATATCACCTTGCAGCCTGTGTGTGTGTGTGTGTGTGTGTGTGTGAGCAGCCACACACAGGGTGGTGAAATGCGTCTAGTGTGGCAACATTATGTAAGTGATAATGTTCAAGCACTGCTTGCTCCCTCTCGTTTTCAGCTGCCGCCGCTGGCTAGCCCTCGTGGCAAACAGGGAAGCAACTTGCATAAGTCTTTCCCCTGCCAGTACACAGCCTATTCACCATCAAGACTCCTACTGTGTGTCCTTGTGGCTACACGCGGTAACTGGGTGCCTCGTGGGCCAAGGCTAGATCAACAGGGGATCTCGAAGTAGCAATGGGCCCCATAGGCACGACGCATAGGCCCACTGGCACGTGGACACGTCCTGGGGCCTACCAACCACAGCCCCGTTGCCTTCCGGATTAACCTTGGCAGGTATAAGGCTACGAGAGTAAACCCCTAACGAAAAATCTGCGGTGGAGCCTCGCATCAGGCAGACATGCTTACAGAACTTCATCAAGCCCCCAACGGCGGTATAGGCAGAAGAGGTGACCACCCCTCTCAATTAAGACCACCTCTCCTCTCTACAAAAAACAGACAGAGAGACAGAGAGACAGGCAGAGACCGACATTGTGGAAAGACAGAGAGGCTGAGACAGACAGAGAGACAGACTGACGGACAGACAAACAGAGATTGAGATACAAAGACACACAAAGACTGAGAGACAGACGGACAGAGACAAATACGAGATAAACAGATAGACAGACAGAGACAGATACGAGATAAAAAGACAGCCAGACAGACAGACAAACAGGCACAGACAAAGAGAGTTAGACAAATAGACAAACAAACAAAACAGACAGACATAGACTGACAGAAACTGGCAGACAGACAGACAGACAAATAGGCAGAGTCACTCAGAGGCAGACACAGAGACAGACAGACAGACTGAGATAGTCAGACAGATAGACAGATTCACAGAAAGGTACGCTCAATGGTAGATACAGAGAGAGAGAGATATACAGACAGACATAAACAGACAGAGGCAGACAGTCAGACAGAAACAGGTATTCACACACATAGACAGAAAGACAGACAGAGAAAAGGAGACAGGCAGATAGACATGCAGAGACAAGCAGACAGACTGAAACAGACAACAGACAGACAAACGGACAGAGACAATCAGACACACAGCCAGACAGACAGATAGAAAGACGGACAGACAGATTGTCAGAGACAGACAGAGATAGACAGACACAGACAGACACACACACATCCAGACATCCAGACAAAGACATACAGACAGATAGACAGACAGAGTCAGTCAGTCAGTCAGAAAGACAGAGACAGAAAGATAGACCGACAGACAGACATACAGGCAGGTAGACACACAGGCAGACACACGCAGTGACAGACAGAGATACAGAAACACAGACAGACAGACAGACGGAAAGAGACAGACAGATACACAGACACATAGACAGACATACAGACATAGACAGACAGCGACAGACAGCCAGACATACAGAGACAGACAGACACACAGACATAGACAGAAGGACAGACAGAGAAAAGCAGACAGAGACTGACAGATAGACATGCTGAGACAAGCAGACAGACTGAAAAAGACAACTGACAGACAGACTGACTGAGACAGTCAGACAGACAGACAGAGAGACAGACAGAAAGACAGACAGGCAGATTGTCGGAGACAGACAGAGAGGAACAGAGACAGAAATACACGTAGACAGACAGATCGACAGACGGACATATAGACAGGCCCAGTCAGTTATTTAGAAAGACAGAAAAGACAGATAGGCCGACAGACATACAGACAGATAAACATAAGGCAGACAGACAGGCAGAGACAGACAGACTGACAGATATGACAGAGACAGACAAACGGTGATAGACAGACATACGGACACGTAGAAAGGCATAGACAGATAGTCAGACAGACAGAAACAGACAGACACACAGAGAAAGGCATACAGAGACAGACAGAAAGAAAGACAAACATAGAGAGACAAGCAGACAGACAGAGACAAACAAGAGACAGATGGAAAGACAGACGGACAGAGAAACTCAGACAGACAGATAGAGAGACAGACAGACAGACAGATTGTCAGAGACAGACAGAGATAGATAGAGACAGACAGACAGATTGTCAGAGACAGACAGAGATACAGAGATAGACAGACACACACGCAGACACACAGACAGACAGACAGACAGAGACAGACAGACAGATAGACAGACCGAGTCAGTGAGTCAGAAAGACAGTCAGACAGATAGACCGACAGACAGACATACAGACAGACAGATAAACATACAGGCAGACATACGCAGAGACAGACGAACAAAGACAGACAGACATACAGACATAGACAGACAGTCAGGCATACAGAGACAGACAGACACACAGACATAGAGAGAAAGACAGACAGAGAAAAGCAGACAGAGACAGACATGCAGAGACAAGCAGACAGACTAAAAAAGACAACTGACAGACAGACAGAAAGACAGACAGAGAGGGACAGAGACAGAGAGAAAGACACGTAGACAGACAGACAGCCAGAGACAGACAGACAGATAGACAGACAGACAGAGTTAGACAGACACAGGCATAGACAGAAAAACAAACAGAGAAAGGTAGACAGAGACAGATAGGCAAACATACAGAGACAAGCAGACAGACAGAGACAAACAACAGACAGACAGACGGACAGAGGCAATCAGACAGACAAACAGACAGACACAGGCAGCAGATAAACAGAGACACACACAGAGATAGACAGACAGACAGACAGACAGACCAAAAGACAGAAGGACAGAGACACACAGGTAGAGAGCGACAGACAGACGGACAGAGACAGACAGGTAGAGACCGACAGACAGACGGACAGAGACAGACAGACAGGTGGAGGCAGACAGACAGAACAACAGACATATAGACAGACAGAACGACAGACAGACAGATAGACATACGGAGAAACAGAGACAGACAAACAGACGCAGACAGAGAATGACCGACAGACAGACAGACAGGCAGAGAGACAGACAATATATACAGACACAAACAGAGAGTGACAGACAGAATAAACATTCAGATAGGCAGACAGACAGACAGACAGAGACTGACAGACAGACAGACAGACAGAGAAGCAGAGACTAACAGACAGAATATGCAGGTAGACAAACAGAGACTGATAGACAGACAGACAGACAGAGACAGAGAGTCTGGCAGACACAGAGAGACAAAATATACAGACAGAGAAGCAGAGACTGACAGACAGAATATACACATAGACAAGCAGAGCCCGACAGACAGACAGACAGATATGACAGAAATAGACAAACGGTGATAGAAAGACAGACATAGACAGTTAGACAGACAGACAGACAGGAACAGACAGAGACAGACAGACAGGCAGAGAGAAAGTCAGACAGACACAGACAGGCAGAGAGAAAGTCAGACAGACAGACAGACAGACAGACAGACAGACAGACAGATAGATACGAGATAAACAGACAGATAGAGACAAACAGACAGAGAGACAAACTGACACACAGATACTGACAGAAGCTGACAGACAAAAAGACAGACAGTCGGTGGGTCTTGATACCTTCTGTCAGCGCTTAATGGATGGTACCATTCTCCACCTCTCAGGATGGGTGAAGGATGGGTTGGGGGATGGGAGGGGGGACTCCACACCCTTCCCAGTCGGTAGGTCCTGATACCCTCCGTTGGCAACTGACGAACTAGGTACCACCGTCTAGCTCCGCCGGGACCAGGTCGAGGCTGGGCCCTGCCACTTGACCACTTGAACTGATCACTCGGGTGTGTGATTTGGACGCAATACTTACAAGAGTGTGTGTGTGTGTGTGTGTGTGTGTGTGTGTGTGTGTGTGTGTGTGTGTGTGTGTGTGTGTGTGTGTGTGTGTGTGTGTGTATGTGCGTGCGTTTGTGTTTGTGTATGTGTGTGGTGTGTGTGTGTGTGTGTGTGTGTGTGTGTGTGTGTGTGTGTGTGTGTGTGTGTGTGTGTGTGTGTGTGTGTGTGTGTGGTGTAGGTGTAATAATAATAATAATAATAATAATAATAATAATAATAATAATAATAAACGGTTTTTTAATAGAGTTGCAGCCTGTGGCTGAAAATATACAGACTTACATTTGATTTAGACATAATGATATAATATGCATTGAATACATTTACAGGGCTGTACAGTACATAAATCAGGAGTTGTTTATTATTTTAACAATAGATGGGATGGTGCTGTTCTTATATCCATCGGTGCGGGCTCTTATGGGCTGAATTTTGTTGTAGTGGCGGACTGCGCGAGTTGGGTGGGGGGCTGCAGGTGGCAGGAGGTGGCGATGGCGAGGGTGGTGCAGTAGTCCACGGCCAAACCTTTCCAGTGCTTGGTGGTGGAGGTCACTGAGGGATGGCATTTCCAGGGTGGAGAGAGCGTTGGTGTAGCCGGAGTATTCTGCGCCGAGCATGATTCTGCAGGCCCTTTTCTGTACCTTCTCTAGCTGACGTTGTTGGGTGGAGTTGAGAGAAGACGACCAGGCTGGTGACGCATGCGTTAGTTTGGGGAGAATAAAGGCGTTGTAGATGGTCCTCAGCTCTGGCGTGGGTGTCCCAAGTGACCTAAGTCTTCGTAGCATGTAGAGACGGTACGAGGCTGCCTTGACTGTGTTATTTACATGGGCCTTCCAGTCAAGTTTGTTGTCTATAGTTACACCCAGGAATTTGGCAGACTGCACCAGCTGGAGAGGATGGGCACCCACTGTGACTGCTGGGGCTTGCACTGGAGTGGTGGCGGTATTGATGTGCATGACTACAGTTTTGGTGTGGTTGATGGTGAACTTGTTCTCCGTAGTCCATGCCTTGTAGCGATGAGTAGTCTGGTGGGGTGTTGTCCACTGAAACCCCCACAGTGCAGTCATCCATGTACTTCCACCTGTGAGGAGTGTCTGATAGAGCGTCGTTGATCAGGATGAGGAAGCACAGTGGTCCCATCTTGGTCCCCTGGGGAACACCGCAGGTGAGGTGTTGGAATGTAGAGACCAAGCCCTGATACCTCACTGCCTGGCGACGTCCACTCAAGAAATCAGTGAGCCATGAGACCAGGTTCGTGGGCAGCCCAAGTGCAATAGCCTTGTTAATAACAGTGCAGTGATCAACAAGGTCAAAGCCCTTCCTGAAGTCCACAAGGGCAACGGCCAGTGATGTCTTACGTTTCTCCAAGTTTTTGTGCAGAAAATCCAGAAAGCTCACCAAGCAGTGTGATGTAGAGGAGGTCCTCATATTGCCAAATTACTATGGACCAATTTACTAATAGATACTGGCAAATGCCCACTCAAAAACAAAGTGTGTGTGTGTGTGTGTGTGTGTGTGTGTGTGTGTGTGTGTGTGTGTGTGTGTGTTTAACCAGTCCCCCCACCCACACCCTTCATCCTCTCATCCATCCTGAGAAGTGGGGAATGGCGACCATCCGTTAGGCAACAACGGAAAGTACCAAGAACCACCGACTGGGAAGGGTGAATGGATGAGGGGTGAGGGGGATGAAGGGTGAGGGGGAGTGGGGGATGGGAGGGGGAGTGGGGGGGATGGGAGGGGGGATCCACACCCTTCCCAGAAAGTGGGGAATGGTACCATCCGTCAGGCGCCGACATAAGGTATCAGGACCCACCCCTCACTCACCCATCCTGGTGTGTGTTCGTGTGTGTGTGGTAGGTTAGGTTTGGTTAGGTTAGGTTAGGTTAGGTTTGGTTAGGTTAGGTTAGGTTAGGTTAGGTTTGGTTAGGTTTGGTTAGGTTAGGTTTGGTCAGGCGGAGAATGGTACCGACTGGGAATGGTGAAGGGGGTGATGGGTGAGGGGGAGTGAAGGATGAGCGGTGGAATCCACATCCTTCCTATGAAACAAACACTCAAAACAAACAACTAAAGCACGTGTTGGGGGGGGTGGTGGGGGGCTCTCTGCTCCCGCTTTACCTCCCACCCCCATCCAATAGCCTCCAGCCCACCAATCACAAGCCCTTATTCAATCAGCTCAGCTCGGATTGGTCATCACCTCGCCCATGATTTGATTACGTATTGTCCTGATTGCTGATTGGTTAGTGCTCATTATGAATTACGTATCTGAATGTTAAGAGTCAAGGCCGCTATTGGGTGTAAGTAGTGTGTGTGTGTGTGTGTGTGTGTGTGTGTGTGTGTGTGTTAATGAGGGATGGTGTGTGTGTTTATGTATATGTACGTGTGTGTTTCTATCGCTTGTATAAATACTACATACTCTTCTCCAACCACTATATTAAATCCATCCGTAAATATTCATAGATCATAAGCACTGCCTTCACCTGCGACAACAACAGGTATATAAGCTTCCCCTCAGAGGCAGAGCAGCAGACTTAGATCAATAAACTGGCTTGTGATGTCATAATGCCTCCCCGTAACTGTGGTGGTAAAAATGACTTCGGGATTTCAATTAGAGACTTAAAGTTTCGATGTTCCGTAACTAAATATACCTGTCTAACTGCTCATCTTAAAGGTTGTCTATAAAAATGGTGGTCAAAATGGTGTCGAGATTACACTAAGACTATTAAAGAGAGAAGAACAACTTGAGAATCTTTTCATAGTCAGAGCCGTGAAGGAGACCCCATCTGGCGGCCTCATTACTAATGACTGATGTTATCTTCTGAGGACCATGGTACCAACACCACCACATAGGGGGAGAGAGAGAGAGAGAGAGAGAGAGAGAGAGAGAGAGAGAGAGAGAGAGAGAGAGAGAGAGAGAGAGAGAGAGAGAGAGAGAGAGAGAGAGAGAGAGAAGAGAGAGAGAGAGAGAGAGAGAGAGAGAGAGAGAGAGAGAGAGAGAGAGAGAGAGAGAGAGAGAATGAGAGAGAGCTCATAAAGTAGAGAGAAGAAAATGACTGAAAAAGAGAGAAAAGTGAAATTAATAAAAGAGGATGAATTATACTACTTTACTACTGGGGACACACACACACACACACACACACACACACACACACACACACACACATATCACCGTCCTACTCACAGGCCACAGAACCTTTCCCCGACCTCCTGTTCTACAACCCCGATCCCCACAGACTCATGAGCCCCACAGAACTTACGACCCCCACAGACTCACGACCCCCACAAAACTTACGACCCCCACAGAACTTACGACCATCTCAGAACTCGCGACCACCCACAGAATTTACGACCTCCCTCAGAACTCACGACCACCCATGAACTTACATGACCTCCCTCAGAACTCACGACCACCCACAGAACTTACGACCCCCACAGAACTCACGACCACCTCAGAACTTACGACCACCTCAGAACTCACGACCACCTTAGAACTTACGACCACCTCAGAACTTATGACCCACAGAACTTACGACCATCTCAGAACTCACGACCACCCACATAATTTACGACCTCCCACAGAACTCACGACCACCTCAGAATTTACGACCACCTCATAACTTACGACCCCCACAAAACTTACAACAAGCCACTTACGACCCCCACAAAACTTACAAGAAGCCACTTACGACCCCCACAGAACTTACGACCCCTCACAGAACTCATGACATTCCCCACAGAACTTACCACAGAGCACGTCCCAGGTCAGACCCGACCCCTGTCTGACGAAGAGATACCTGATGTACCTGTAAGTAACTCTGAGATGCTCTTTCATCTTGCTGGCTTTCAAACACACGAATGAAGAATAGAAGAATCTATCTCTCTCTCTTCGTCAAAGCTCTGGGGGCTCATCACAGGATCCAATATGAATGTGTATATTGACCTAGGGACCTTTGGAGAGAGAGAGAGAGAGAGAGAGAGAGAGAGAGAGAGAGAGAGAGAGAGAGAGATAACATTGACTTTTCCACCATCGACAGGTCATTGTTATTACCGGTGTCTGGTCAGTAGTGTAAAAGGACATTGTCTAAGGAAGAAAGGTAGGAAGGGAAAAGGAGAGATGTTGAAAAGAAGAAGACGAGAGAAGGAAGAAAAGTACCTGGAATTAGAGAGGAAGACGTAAGAAATGTGTTTGGGTGAGACTTGTGTAAGGGGGAAGGAAAGTGAAAAGAAAAAGGATGCTGACGGTAAAAGAGGACAACGGGAAGAGAAAAGATGATTGGAAGACGAAAGAGAGAGAAAAAAAAAAAGAGGGATTTAAAGTACCTGCATGAGAGAGAAAATTTGATAAAGAAAGAAAAGAAGAGGAGGGTGGATGGAGGACTGGCAGTAAAGAGAATAATAAAGACACAAGGAAGACAAGGAGAAAGTGGGCGGAGGGAAGATAGATGAGACAGAATTAGGGAACACCTCCAGGTAGAGATCGTGGCGAGAGTATTACTTGGGACCTGTAAGAGAGTTATTGTTTACCTGGTGATGTCATAGCTAAGGGTTGTCACCTGCCCGTGTGTTCTATGTGTGTACCAGCGCACTGTACACGCAACACACCCTCTACATTATGTATGCGTAATGCACATCCTTTACAATGAAATACGCAGTCTATCCTATACACAATGTATAATTCTACGAGACACCCTCTACACAAGGCATAAATAAAGCACCCTCTACACATTGTATTCACAATACACTATCAACATAGTATGTTATAATGTGTATAGTATACCTCACACAATATATACATAATGTACCCGCTATGCTATATACACACAATACACTGTCTACATGATATATACACTAGGGGGCAGGGAAAAACACTTTTATTTGAGTTGCAGGCTGCACTTTTCAGGCATCGTTTGTATGGCTGTAACAAACACCTGTGCAAAATTTCATGCCATTTCACGCATACTTACCCTGCCGCATCGCGAACGACTTTTTGTCAACTTTTAGTGTATACCAAAAATTAGGTGTCATTTAATGTTTTCCATGATAATGATAAATTTTACATGGGTGACATCGATTTAATTCACATGTTATTTTACAGGTACACCGTATAGAAAATCATTACAAGTTCATATTGAAATTCTTTTTTGTGCGGAACCTTGGCATCATTTTCCTAGACAATAATCTTTGCCTAATATATCCATCTCGATTCGTATCCCGTCACTTCAGTGCAAGCTTCAGTCATCACTTTTATGCCTCTCTCGACCGCCTGAGTGCTGTTTGGCCACTTGGGCACCACTAATGGTGTCTCAAGAATGTCATTAACCTGTAGATTTGACAGAGAAGCAATGTAAGGAGGCTCAGTCTTGAGTTCATTCCTCCAGTTAATCATGGAATGATAGTTTTTTGCTTGCCACTTTAGTTTCGGAGTCACCACCTTTCTCATGTTGACTATAGGAGGCACATCCTCATTCCCATCTCCATCTTTACCCTCCTCATCAGTATAGTTTAACAAATTCTCGTCAACAGCAGCATTAGAATCTTCCTCCTCCTCTTCAGATCTGCCAGTGCATTCTTCCTTTTGCTGATTCTCCTCTCTAATTTTTCTTATCATTGAGACAGCTTTTTCTCTAACAGTCATGTCCTCATCTGCACACATACCAAGAAGAAGTTGATCTGTGTGGGCGAAGTATGCATTTCTTTGGACAGCCTTCTTCACTATCGTCTCCTCCTTCACTATTCAGGTGTTTCATATATAGCAGGGACTGGAATACGTTCCTTGAGCCGTGTGTTACGTAAGGGTGTATCTTGATGTAAAACCACATTGGAGCACTGAACTTTATTATTGTAATGACAATTCTTTTCAACTCATGGCTGGGTCTTGATGTTGCTACATACAGCCTGAGGATTCTACTCCATAAGGTGTTTCACCTTGACACACAGGGAGGACCTGGCTCAATAGCAGCCAAGTCATCTTCAACAATACCTGTGATAACTCCTTTACAAATCCTATACAGGTATTTCTGATCCCAGGACAGATCTTTCTCCACTTCATCATTAAACACAGGGAAATCAGGGAAACTGACTGGCTGGAAGGCGACAACTGGAAGCTCAGAGAAAGACTCCTTGATCTGCTTTCCAATGGGACCACGCCAATGCTCAGGACCACTTGGTTTACCATCATAGTGATAAAAAACTGCGCGGAAAGGCAGCTCATTTCCGTGAAGCTGACATATGAAATAATGGAGCGGGTGACCAAGTAACATTTCAAGATGATGAATGACCCCATTTTCTGATCCTACATTTACATTGGTTCCATCACAACCAACACACACAATGGGCTGCTGGGTTAGATTTTTCTCCACCAGAAACTCGTGAATAGTTTTGGCAATCTGCTTTCCGTGTCCAGTCTTGGGAGTCACATGTGTGAGATATTCATTGCCAGGCTCAACCATGATGACATAATGATCTTTCACCATCATCCTCGAACTCCATTTCTCGGTCTTCTCATTCTTTATCATCACACGAGTGGCGGTCTTCTTACCATCAAAATAGAGTGACGTCAAATTATCTAAACTAGCCATCTCAATTTCTTGCCTCTTAAATCGGTATTTTTGTCTCGCATCCCGCAGCTTATGTGGTCCAATAACCTGACTCTTGTCATCCTTTGTGATAATGCCATAGTCATTTAAGGTGGCAGTAGCAATGGCAGCTCCAGCATAATCACTAATCAAGTATCGGTCACAAGCGGCAGCCAGTGTAGGGAGTCTTGTCTTGTCCGCCAACTTACCCAGGTCTCCCCTACATTACAGTACAGTAACACAACATTGAGAAATGAAATGAGAAAAGGCTGATAATCAATATAGACATAGCACCATACTCATCTGCAACAAGACAACTTAAATGAAATAAGAGATATGAAAAAAAAGTTGATAAACACTGAACAGAACATTGCACCGCCACAGCGGCTGTTTGGCTAGTACTGTAGGTAAATTTAAAAATTTCAGTAGAAAATGCGGCAGACTAAACCTCGACATATCAGCTTCAAATTTGGCATGGAGTCTTAGATATGTATAAGGAACAATGCCTGAAGAGTGCAGCTTTGAGCAAAATTTCACTGCCCCCTAATATACACAGTGCACCCTTAACATGTACTCGTACACTACAGCCTCAGTTTACTCACTACCACAGTGAGCCAGGAGCCAGGCACTACCATGACACGCGCGTGTATATTTACATTATGCATGTTAATATGAGTATGACTCTTGTAATTAACATTAACCCAGGATGAACGGGGTAACGCTCTTTCCTATGTACACGAGGCCTTTATTTTCCCAGCTTTACAAGATGTATAATTTTACCAACCCAAGTAATATACGTTGCTCTTATAAATAATTGACATTGCAAATATACTTGTTTGGTTTTCACAGTGAGTTATTTTAAATGATCACAATACTGTTATTACTTAAGAAAATATATCTTACAATATTACAATAAGTCTTTCTGTTTCTGAATAGTAGAGGTCCTTAGGTGGTATTAGATGATGTTTTAGCTTATTAAATGATCAGTAGCGGTTAGGTCTTCGTTATACACAGGACAGGAGGAATCCCAGGAGGCTCTGTCTAATGCATTTGGCCTATATATACTGTATATCACCGAGTTAGTCTGGTAATCTAATACACGTAGCCTGGGTACTAATACACAGCTGGCTGCAGATGGTGTAGGAATCCTCTTACGTTCTAGGGTTGGAATCCCTTAATATTTGAGTCTTAGGTTATGTTTTCAAAACCCGTAAGATATATTAAACAAATTAGGTTCTACATATAGTCCTTGATCTTCTAGAGTCTAGAAGATATTAGTTAATCTGTGAGGTTTTGCGACACAACTAATTCATTTCCATCAACGTGAGTGTTGAAGGACCCTGTTAGGTTAGGTTAGTCACCAGGTGAATATAATGAGCTGCTATGTTCTTTAACTATTGTTTAATTATTATTATTATTATTATTATTATTATTATTATTATTATTATTATTATTATTATTATTATTATTATTATTATTATTATTATTATTATTATTATTTATTATTATTATTAATATTATTATTATTATTATTATTATTATTATTATTATTATTATTATTATTATTATTATTATTATTATTATTATTATTATTATTATTTATTGTTATTATTAATATTATTATTATTATTATTATTATTATTATTATTATTATTATTATTATTATTATTATTATTATTATTATTATTATTATTATCATTATTATTATTATTATTATTCATGATGTTGTTGCTACTAAACGAAGTCGCATGGCTTAATAAAGGTTTAAGAAACAATAAACTCTCTGCCGTCATTGATTCAAGTTGATTATTGACAAAAAATAATACCATCTCTCTCTCTCTCTCTCTCTCTCTCTCTCTCTCTCTCTCTCTCTCTCTCTCTCTCTCTCTGTCAAGGGAAGTCTGTCATTGCCGTTTGCGGGTCTCGATTTATTATTATTTTCTTGCTTGTGTGTAATTATACAAGTATTGTAAACTGACAAATAGTCTGTGTATGGTAAGTTGAACAATATTTTATGTATGATAAGTTGAACGACGATCAGTGCATGATGAACTGAACGATAGTCTATGGCAGAAAGTTGAAGAAATTGTGTGTGTGATGAGCTGAACAATTGTCATCATTATTATAAGTTGAATAAATTTCTAAGTACGATGAGTTCAACATTATACAGAATATGAGTTGAACAATAGTCATTAATGAGTTACAACTAATCCCTTCTGCTAAGGTCCAGGACGGAAAATATTAGAATATTTACCTGTAAAAAATTTAGTGTGTTGAGACACTAAAACCTTTAATTTAATAACCTTACCTGTGATACTATGTGAAAAGAAAGAGAGACACACCTGGGATTATCTTACCTCTACGTAAATCAACCTACACCCCCCCTCCGCCCTAGGTTAAACATGATAATTGAAATGTTAGTTTAGTAAGGCCGTTGTTGACGTACACCTTTCCAGAGCACTAAATTAATGTTTCCTGTTAATGATGATGATGATGATCAGGTATTAATCTGGTTATGTGATTAATTTACGTGTGTTGTAGTTTCTCTCTCTCTCTCTCTCTCTCTGTGTTAACCAATGCCGCTACTTCTTTCTTCTCCCTCTTCCCTTCTTATCACATTCCTTTCATTCTTCCTTCTCTAATCCTCTCTCCTTCTCTTTCAATCCTCTATCTCTTCTCCTCTCTCCTTTTCTTGTTCCCATTCTTTTCCTTCTCCCCTCCCTCTTTTTTTCTTCCTTGCTTATCCTCTCCCTACCTATCTTCTGCTTCCCCTCTCATTTCTCCCCCTCTCCCTCTTCTCTCCCCCTCTCGCGTTAAGTGTGTTGCAGCCAAACCTTTTGACTGAGGCTCCAATTAATCTTATTTACGACACGTTGGTGACGGCATAGAGGAAGCCTTTATTATTATTATTATTATTATTATTATTATTATTATTATTATTATTATTATTATTATTATTATTATTATTATTATTATTATATTTATTATTATTATTATT
>NW_024750512.1:0-13390 GCF_018991925.1 Homarus americanus
GGGAGGACTAGGACGTCCTATATATTGGGAGGTGAGCCGTCAGGTTGAGCTGATCGGGGGAGCGGCGAAGGATCTCCTTACATTTGCCCTCGCTAATGTAGGATCAGGTCTGGACTTTTTCAGAGACTATAAGTTGTATCTTCTGGAGAAGTCATCAGGTGGGGCCGTTGTGTATATTGGGAGAGAGCCGGCCGGTGCCCCCTTACATGTGTGACATGGGAGGGGAGCCTGGCTGATTTATAACCCTTGGTCAGCCGTGAGAGTTACCCTACACTTGACCTCCCTAATGTCGGGTCAGGTCTGGACTTCTTTCTGCGGTGTAGGATATTGTGTATATTGAGAGAGAGTCGGCTGGTGCCTTCTTACATGTTTGTTGGCCGTGTGACATGGGAAGGGAGCCTGGCTGATTTATAACCCTTGGTCAACCGTGAGAGTTACCCTACACTTGACCTCCCTAATGTCGGGTCAAGTCTGGAGTTTCTGAGATGTAAGCTGTGGTCTGACAACCCATCACAACACCTCCCGCCAAGACCAAAGCTTTCATGCTCAGAGAACTGATGACACATTTAAAGTAGACAGTAACATCATGTGCAGTATCTAATATAGTCCCTGGGGCGATAATGCATCTTTACATTTTACTAGAGATGTATGTTTTTCTACTGGCATAGTTTGATCTGACAAAGCTCACTATACCTCCCGCCAAGATTAAAGCTTCTATGACAGGAGAAAAAAAATAAAATACATACACAGTAAGTGAACATAGAGTGATCTAAAGATCCTTCCTATCTAGCATAGTGTCCGAGGCAAACTTGCAAATCACATTCTACAAACAAAAACAGGTGTTACATTGCCTAACCAGGCCATGTCAAAATAAGAATTCGTCCCACTCAGTAGTATGTCTACAACATTGCATTTGGTAATACAAAACATTGATCAAATGAACTCATAGAAAAAGTGACTAATCTTTTAAAAAAAACATTCTTCCTGGTGGTAGTAGCTGGGCCACCTTGTTACAAGACAACTCCTCTCTGGCGAATCCTCTCGAGGAGGACCAGGACGTCCTATATTAGATGCGAGCCGTCAGTTCAGCTGGCCGGGGGGGGGTGGCGAAGGGTCTCCTTACATTTGACCCTCGCAATGTGGGAGTAGTCATGTCTGGACTTTTCAGAACTATCTGGGAAAGTCATCAGGTGGGGCCGTGAGTATTGGAGAGCAACCGTGAGAGTTCCCTCACACCTTGACCTCTCAAACGTCGTAATAGATTGGAGTTTTGAGATGTAAGGATCATCAGGTGGGGCCGTGTGACACGAGAGAGACCCTGGTTGATTTGTAGGCCCCTTGGAGTTGGGCCCATGTAAGTTACATTTGACCTGGCGCACTGTGGAGGTCAGGTCCGGCCTTGTTCAGAGAGTAGGTTATTGTATATTGAAGAGGGCTCTGCTGGTGCCTTCACATGTTTTGTTGGGGCCACATGTCACATGGAGGAGCTAGTTGATTTACAATCCCGGTCAACCACAGAGTTGCTTCCTATACTTTCGACCCTGGCTAATGTCGGGTCAAGTCTTATTTTCCTCGTGATGTAAGCTGTGGTCTGACAACCCTCACTACATCAGTGTCTTGCAGTCATCATACCCAACACCTTAGTCATCGTTCTCAGTGTCTTAAGTCATCATACCCAACACCTCAGTCATCGTTCTCAGTGTCTTAAGTCATCATACCCAACACCTTAGTCATCGTTCTCAGTGTCTTAAGTCATCATACCCAACACCTTAGTCATCGTTCTCAGTGTCTTAAGTCATCATACCCAACACCTTAGTCATCGTTCTCAGTGTCTTAAGTCATCATACCCAACACCTTAGTCATCGTTCTCAGTGTCTTAAGTCATCATACCCAACACCTTAGTCATCGTTCTCAGTGTCTTAAGTCATCATACGCAAACTCGTAATCGTAGTTTTTTTCCCCCGTAATCTAACCTGAGCTCATTTCATATCATTACACTTAGGTTTAATGGGTCGCAATTCAAATTGTTGTTCTGGCTGTGGGTGGCAGTAAAAAACGTTTGAAAAACATTGTTCTAATATGTATGAGAATATATTCGTCGCTGTCACTAATATTTACGTGTATTTATCCACATATATTCTTATCACCCAGACGTACGTGATAGGTGGAGTGAAGGACAATGGTATATTATTATGTGGGGCTGGCAACAAGTCGGTCTAATGTGTATTGAGAGAAGAAGAGGCGATATTTGATGACAAGTGTCGTGAGTGTGTAGGGGGTGTGTGGGGAGTGTTATTGTGTGGGCAGTGTTGTGGGTGAAGAATTGATGTGAGGGAGTGTTGGTGTGCGGGAGGAAGGGTAAACGGGAAAAGGCATTACTTCACTGAGAGACTGGTGGTAACTTGGCATCAGTAGATAAGCATAAAATAATAAACATAAAATCCTTTAAACAAAGAAAACACAGATAAACACCGAAGATAAGAGAAGATAAGAAAAACAAAAGTAATAAGAGTAAAATATTCAAATTTGGGTAAGATAATAAGATAAGTGACTGCTGGACAGGACCATAAGACATGGTACCTTGTGGAGGGTCTAGTTAGGAGTTTATTTTTACAGCATAACATAGTGGTCCAGGTTCCAGGTCATAGTTATTTATTTTAGTTGAGTAAATTTTCTCGGGATATGAAGGATAAAAATGGTGTGTGTGTGTGTGTGTGTGTGTGTGTGTGTGTTATAATCTTAAAGCGTTCACGTATATGTAAAAGCTTGTAAACCCGGACCATTACGCTCACCATCACCATTAAAACTCACCATCACCTCTTCTCTTATATCTCACCATCATTCCTTTTAGCTATCTTTTTTATCATTACTTCTTCATTCATACTTCAGTGGTGCACCAGTAACCCTTCACCAGCATCGGTCCTCTAGTGAATAGTTCCTCTAGTCACCTCACCATCATTTCACCATAATATCACCATTCTCATCGTTACCTCACTGTGGCCTTCCCAAGAACTTCACCATCTCTTTTACTATCACCATCACCTCACCATTACTTCACCATAACACCAGGGTCCGTTGCTACCCACACGATGACGTCACCCTCTGCAACGAGGACAATTTTTCTACTCCATGTCCGGTGCTTCTGGCTCGTGTGAGTAACCATAGTGTAGGTGTAGACAGCGGTGGTGAGAGAAAATAGTGTAGGCCTCTCCATTGTGGGTGAGAGACACTCATAATATTTAAAGTGTTTACCATGGAAGCTGTGACCCCCCCCTAGTTCGCCAGGCCACCGCCAGGGGGACATTAATCAACATTCCAGAAGTTGTATTTATGTTACATGTGGTATTTTTGCAGTTTTTCTTCAATAATTTATTTATTTTCGCAGTTCTTAACGTGATTTTAAACTCAAATAGCAGAGTTACCGTGGCGCTGTTGTTTATTACTGTTTGGTATTCTTTTGTATGTGTTTTGGTATAGGTTCTTGCAAAATTTCTTCATGATTCACGACACTCATACACACGACAGTCAAACACGCACACACAAGTGTATCTTGAGTTAGTAGCCAAGATTGGCTGTAAAAGGGCCACACACAGCTTCAATACAATTGTAACTCTGTTATTTGAGTATAAATTCATACAAATCCTGAGAAAAACTACGAAAATATATGAATTATTAAAGAAAAACAACAAAACCACCTTCACAAAAGCCGACAGTAGACCCTGGCGGTGGCCTGACGAACTACGTCTAGCACCGCCGGGACCAGTTCGAGGCTGGGCCCAGCCAGTTGCTTTTTTTTTTAATGGGAATTAGCCCACCCGGGCACAGATCAAACGACCCACAACGGGGCCTGGGGGGGAGGGGGGGTGCGAAAAAGGAACAGAAATAAATTTAAAATATAGAAGAAAAAGGTTATACTGTGTTAATGTACACCAGGAGGAGGGTTTCTGTTTACTGGGGTTGGCGTCTCTTGGTGCCGCAGTAGGTGATTGGTGCTTTGGTAGAGTTAGTTTGTCTAACTGTCTCTGTCCGTCTGTCTCTCAGTCTCTGTCTGTCTTTGTATCTGTGTTTGTCTGTCCGTCAGTCTGTCTCTGTCTGCCAGTCTATTTTTACAATGTCTGTCACTGTCTGTCTGTGTCTGTGTTTGTCTCGTTCTGTCTATCTGTCTGTCTCAGCCTCTCTGTCTTTCCACTATGTCGGTCTCTGGCTGTCTGTTCTGTCTCTCTGTCTGTCTGTCTTTCTGTCTGTCTGTTTTTTGTTGAAGGGAGTTGTTGAGTTAGGTTGTTTTTATTGAGAGGGTTGTCGCTGAGGTTGGGTATGGAGAATTGTAAGTATTTCTGTGCGGCTTTGTCTGGGGGGGGGTGTTGCTGTGTTTGGAGGTTGGTTGGTATTTTATTTTATTGTATTTATTTATTATTTTATTTTATTTTTTATTTTTTTATTTATTAATTTATTTATTTATTTTTATTTTGTTAATTATTTATTTATTTTTTGTTGGGGGGTGGGGGGGGGCGGTGGTCGGGTATGTTGATTTATAGGATAGGATTCCTTAGGGAGGATTTGTAGACAGACAGACAAACAGAGACAGTTAGAAAAACAGACAGACGGACGGACACAGACAGACAGACATTAAACAGACAGACACACAGAAACAGACAGAAACCGTCAGACAAACGGACAAACACACCGAAAGACACAGACAGAAAAAGACATACAGACAGACAAACAGACGAGCGGAGACAGACAGACAGACAGTCAGAGGCAGACAGGGAGAGACAGACAATCTTGGCTAATAACTCAAGATAAAGAAGGAATCGCCGTAAATAAGAAGGTCCGGCGCTCTTCTCAGGCTCGACCGCTGTCACCCAAACTGAAACAGACAACTGTCCCTTGACTCACCACGTAACCATAACGTATCTGATTGAGTTGTTAAGCAACAGGAACACTTTGGTAAAAGAAGAAATAATAACAACTTGTAGGAGTCTCTCTGTCTGTCTGTTGGTCTGTGTCATGTCTGTCTGTGTCTCTGCCTGTGTCTCAGTCTCTGTCTGTCTTTATATCTCAATCTCTGTCTGTGTGTCTCTGTGTCCGTTTCTTTCTGTCTGCCTGTCTGTCTGTTTGTCGCAGACACAAGCAGACAACTGACAGACAGACAGACGGAGAAATAGAGGGACAGACAGAAACAGAGACGGCGACATAGACTAACATATAGACGAAAGAGACAGACAGACAGAAAAACAGAGGCAGAAAATCAGAAAGACAGACAGATCGATATTGTGAGACAGACTGGCAGAAACAGTCAGACACAGAGACACAGATAGATGGGGGATGGGGGGATTCCACACCCTTCCCAGTCGGAGGGTCCTGATACCTTCCGTTGCCAACTACCGGATGGTGCCATTCTCCACCTCCCAGGATGGGTGTGGATGGGGGATGGGGGGATTCCACACCCTTCCCAGTCGGTGGGTCCTGATACCTTCCGTTGCCAACTACCGGATGGTGCCATTCTCCACCTCCCAGGATGGGTGTGGATGGGGGATGGGGGGATTCCACACCCTTCCCAGTCGGTGGGTCCTGATACCTTCGTTGCCAACTAACGGATGGTGCCATTCTTTACACTCCCAGGATGGGCATGGATGGAGATAGGAGATTCCACCACCCTTCCCAGTCGGTGGAGTCTGATACCTTACCGTACCACCTACACCACCATACCCCATACTACACCCACCACCCCCCACACCACCATGCCCCATACTACACTACCCACTACACCTACACCACCATGCCCCATACTACGCCACCACTACACCCCTCACTACACCACCATACCCACTACACCACCCACTACACCACCCCTACACACACACCCTTCCCAGTCGGTGGTTCTTGGTACCTTCTGTTGTTGGCTCTCTGATGGTACCATTCCCCACCTCCCAGGATGGGTGAGAGGATGATGGGTGTGGGTGGGTGGTTATAGTCGGGATGTCCTACACCCCCAATACACCACCCTACACCACCCTACCCAACACTACCCTATTTTATGACGTATTATTTGTGCTGTCTCAATTCTGATGTTGTTGACAAATGACCAGGAATTACAGTAATTATAAATGTTCTAATTATTATTCTCAATTATATTAATCATTTAAGTTAAAAAAAACACCAAAAGAATCGAACGACCCACCGCAACGCAACGAACCCAACGACCCACCGCAACGCAACGAACCCAACGACCCACCGCAACGCAACGAACCCAACGACCCAACGCAACGACCCAACGCAACGAACCCAACGACCCAACGCAACGCAACGAACCCAACGACCCACCGCAACGCAACGAACCCAACGACCCAACGACCCACCGCAACGAACCCAACGACTCACCGAACGCAACAGACCGCACCAACGAACCAACGACCCAACACCTTGGAGCCCAACGACCCACCTGCAACGCAACGGGCAACGACCCAACGCAACAGACAACGCAACAGACAATGACCCCACCGCAACGCAACGACCCACTACACTTTTTTTTATTTTTTTATTTTTTTTTATTTTTTTTATTTTTTTATTTTATTTTTTTAGTACACCGCCCACTGCACTACCCTCTCATCATCCCTCTCTTCCCACCCACCCTTCATCCTCTCACCCTTCCCAGTCAGTGGTTCTTGGTACCTTCTGTTGTTGGCTGACGGATGGTACCATTCCCCACCTCCCAGGATGGGTGAGAGGATGATGGGTGTGGGTGGGGGGTTATAGACGGGATGTCCTACCCTACCTAACCTTACCTTACCTTACACCACCCCACACCACCCTACCCAACACTTCACCACCCCACCCTACCCAACACTTCACCACCCTTCACCACGCACTGCACCACACCACCCAACACCTACCCGAGAGTTTAGTTAATAAGTGATGAACTGGCTTGGCCTTGCCTCGATCTAGGACTGGAGGAGCTAGATAGAGGTACTTACTTCGTCGTGTCACAGGCAGGGGAATTACTATCGACTTTTTGGAAGGTCTATTTATGTTACATTAGCTGTTTTTCCTGTTTTTCTTTAATAATTCATATATTTACGCAGTCAACCTCCAAAAGTAGACGTTTATTAACATAGAGATATAATGGGGCACTCCGTACAACATTCAAGCTATGTGGGCGTGTATGACTTGTCTTCTTGTGTACATGACTCTCGGGTGTGTGTGTGCGTGTATGACTGTCTTGTGCATATGACTGCCATGTATGTGTGTGTATGACTATCTTGTGTATATGTCTGTTGGATTCTCAAGTCTTTGTCCACTAAATTCCCTCACCTAAACCTTCTCCATTACCACACCCCTCATCCCCCACCCTCCACCCTCACCCCGCCAACCCCCATCCCCCACCCTCACTCCCCCCACCCTTACCCCCAAATGGTGAATTCATCTACTGTAAGTCACTCTTTTAAATTGGGGCATTAACAAAACAAAAAAGCGTCAAAACAACAGAGACTCGACCGGCTCACTACCTACCATGTTGATTGCCCGCACAAGATGGACGAACAGACAGAATCTCATAAAAATAAAGTTCTTTTTTTTCGCCCCCCAGGCTCCGTTGTGGGTCGTTTGACCGGTGCCCGGATTGGCTAATTCCCGTAAAAAACCACACACAAGAGAGAGATAGAGGAGAACACAATATCAACTTAGTAAATCATCCTTCCATTTCATTTCCAGGAACAACTTCAGTTCTCCACGAGGTTCACATTACCCGTGGACAGCCATCGTTATTGGAACATGGGGAAATTTCGTCCGGCAACTATTTTTGAAACCAAAAGAAAGAAAATTGATTTGGATGGACATAAAATGTATAAATCTGCAAAGGAATAATATTTGTTATACGATATACTCCATACAGAACAGCACATGCAGAATTGTATTGTTCTTTTTAAAAGCTGTCCATGTTTGTGTACGAAAAATGCCGCCAGCCTCTACTCGCCGTTTATATCCTCCAAATTCGCCTAACCATCATAAAAGGTAAGCCTTTAAGATAACTAATACAACTAATTTATGTGTAGAAATGTATTGAAATCAAATTGAACTAAAAAAAAGTCGTAAATGGTCTATTTGAAGAGTGGTGAGAACAGCTTCCTCTGGGATGGTCAATGACGTCCTTTATCAGAATTAATATCGACCCAATTTTCGTAATGAGGGCAATTAATAACAGTCCAGCACTACCAGAATAATTATTTCCTTAGTATAATTACTTATTAGCCGAGATTTCATATTTTAATAAGTCCAAATATGCCAGGTAACTAGTGCTAAGTACTTCCCAGGCATGTTTCATTTGTGTATCAGTTTAACCACAATTTGCTACTAATAAGATAAATTCAGTGACCTAAATTCATGTTTTATTTTTTTTATTCCCTTAGTGACTCGATGTATTACAAAAAAGAACTACTTTACGACTTGTTTGGGCCAACAGTTGGAGTGGTGATATTAATTAACTTTGCCATTCACACTGGTAGAATCAAATGTAGATATATTGGCTTTGTATGTCCATGATTTCAAAAAAAATGAATAAGTCCTTCTAAAATAAATGGAATTGATGATATTATTATCTTTTTGGCCATCCAGCGAATTTAATGATTTTAAGTTGACCGATTTTTACTAGTTAAGTTAGGTTATGTTAGATTAGTTAAGTTGGGTTAGGTTAGGTTTGGTGACACTGAAATTATGTTTTTTCAAATGCCAAGTAGAGGTGGATGACCTAAACATTCATTTTACCAAATTGATTATGAGTAGATTAAACACATTAGTTGTGTGTTTTTTACAAATTCAGACCCCGTAAAGTTCTAATGACAATCACTTCATGATTGATGTTTCACCCTATACACTAAAGCTACTTTATATAAGAGGAAAAAATTAGCACCAAATTGTATTGTTTAATACTAAAAGAAGTCATTGATGATAATATTTAATAACAATATTTGAGGTATTACGACCTGGTCGTCGGGACGGAACACCGTCGTAAGTCGAGGAGAGACCGTAATACATTTTCATCTTTAAACTCCTTGTATCTTACCTAACTCACCTTGATGCTCCACTCAATTATAACTAGATGTAATAATTGTAGAAAGTAATCACAGGTATGACTGCCTTTACCGTTAATTGTTTTTATATTACAATTCTTGGATATTCAAAGATAATGAAATTATGAATATTCAATAAATGTGATATACGTACAACAGAAATATGTCAGACTTAACTAATTAACTGTGACCATAAATTAACCTAAGTGAATTTGTCCTTAATCCAACCTTTAAAATATGAAAGACAGTATACTTTATTTTATGATAGTTAAGTCAGTTTCCAGTTAGGTTAAGTTAGGTAGGTTAGGTTAACATTTTTATATAGATCATTAAAATTTTAAAGGGCTTATAATTTTTGTTCTATGAATTTCTCCAAAAAAAGGGATCAAAGTTTTGGAATCACCATAACAATATACACTACAGTACATTAGAAAAAACAATAATTTTTTAGTGTGTGTTGCATATCAAACCAAAAGATCTGAGTTTCCTTTGGAATTTTTTATTTTTATTTTTTTTAACAGACAAAATTACCTCTTTCCTATATCTCTTTACTGAAGCAGAAATAATAATAATAATAATAATAATAATAATAATTTTATTGAGTGAAAGAAGAAGGGAGGCCGAGTGGAGGAAGAACGGGGGGGGAGTGGAGGAGAAAGGGGAAGGAGGGAAAGGGAAGGAAGAGGGAAAAGGAGAAAGGGGATGGGATAGAGGGTAGGGGAAAGGGGTGGGAAAGAAGGGAGGGAGAAAGGGAGGGGCAGGGAGAGGAGGGAGAAGGAGAAAGGGGATGGATAGGGGGATGGCAGAGGGGAAGGGAGAAGAGGGAGAAGGAGAGAGGAAGGGGAGAGGAAGGGGTGGGAGAGAAGGGAGAGGGAATAAAGGGAGGGGGAGGGAGAAGGAGAAATGGAAAAGGAAAGAGAGGAGGGAGAGAGGGAAGGGAGAGGGAAAGAGGGAAGAGAGAGGGGGAGAGGGAGAGAGGGGGAAGGTAAGGTAAAGGAGAGGAAGGGTGGGGTTATGAGGAGACATTATCCAATTTTTTGGCAAAGTTAAATTAAACTGTCCACCCGATAATGAGGTATTTCGTCGAAAGTCTTTGACCTAGAGCCGTGACCTACAGCCGTGACCTAGAGCCTTGCCTTGAACCGTGACCTTGAGCCGTGACCTAGAGCAGTGACCTAGAGTTTTGATCTAGAACTTTGACCTTGAACCGTGACAGAGTCGTGACCTGGAGCTGTGACCTAGATCCGTGACCTAGAACCTTGCCTTGAACCGTGACCTTGAACCGTGACCTAGAGCCGTGACCTAGAGCCGTGACCTAGAGTTTTGATCTAGAACTTTGACCTTGAACTGTGACAGAGTCGTGACCTTGAACTGTGACCTAGAGCCGTGACCTTGAACCGTGACCTAGGGCTGTGTCCTAGAGCCGTGACCAAGATCCGTGACATATATCCGTGACAGAGCCGTGACCCTGAGTCGTGACAGCCATGACCTAGAGCCGTGACTTTGCATCGTGACCTATAGCCGTTATTCAAGAGCCGTGACCTAGAACCGTGAGAGAGCCGTGACCTTTAGCCGTGACCTAGAGCCGTGAACTAGAACCGTGACCTAGAGCCGTGACCTAGAGCCGTGAACTAGAACCGTAAACCTAGTCCCGTGACCTAGAGCCGTGAACTAGAGCCGTGACCTAGAGCCGTGAAATAGAACCGTAAGCCTAGCCCCGTGACCTAGAGCCGTGAACTAGAACCGTAAACCTAGTCCCGTGACCTAGAGCCGTGAACCTAGTCCCGTGAACTAGAACCGTGACCTAGAGCCGTGACCTAGAGCCGTGAACTAGAACCGTAAACCTAGCCCCGTGACCTAGAGCTGTGAACTAGAACCGGAAACCTAGTCCCGTGACCTAGAGCCGTGACCTAGAGCCGTGAACTAAAACCGTAAACCTAGTCCCGTGACCTAGAGCCGTGACCTAGAGCCTTTCATATATACTCACATAGCCTTTATCACTTCTTAATTCAGCAGCATTACACCCACCTACCAAGTTTTATTACATCTATCCAGTTCACTTTAATGCAACCTTCTTCAAAATTATATTAAATATCGACGAATATATAATCTAACCTATAATCTAACTTTGATGTTAGCCGTTGAAATCCGTCTTATGATAATTTAATTCCAAACAAACATACAAGGAGTGACCCCCTCCTCCCCCCCCCGCACACTGTAGATAAATAAACGCTTTAACAACATTGAAAAATAATCCACATAAATCACGTCACAACAACAATGGCTGGACGTGCATGTCAGGTTCCCATTCAGTATTTTTATGCAAAGTTCATTTAAATGTAAATATCAGTTGTGATCTGTGAGCACGTACAGTGCCGCGGTAGTGTGGTGTACTCAGGCACGGACCTCCTCTTAGTGCACACAATTTCAACTACCATTTGTTTGTGTGTTAAAGGGTCTATATAATTACAAACGAACTCATCGCTATATGTAACTAATTCTTGTGATTAATTACACACTATTATTACCATTACTATACCCAGAGATGATGATGATTATTATTATTATTATTATTATTAGTAGTAGTAGTCATAGTATTGCATTTTTTATCATTATAATTATTATTAATATCGACTTCACTCCCCAATTCCACCCCAAAGCAAATTATCGTCCTAATCTTTAACACCTTCAATATTAATGTCGTATTTCTCTTTCAGCTCCAGCATTAAGTTAACGAGCACTTAGCGTTGTAATAAGCTACATTTTTGGGTGCTTGCAGGTAGTGTATAATTAAGCAAGCGACCCCCCTCCCCCCGAGTCCACGTAACGTCACTGACAAAGTTGAGACCAAAATCAAGCGACCTAACACACTTATCCCTCCCACAACTAAAAAGAAAGTATAATAATAATAACCACAGCTATTATTCATCACATATACAACCAATACCTGACAAACACCGACCAAACAGCAGCTATCACTCCATCACTATGGGCATGCTTAAGTACAGTCGCCCGTGAGACGCCCGGTACAGATCTAGGGGCTGGCGGAGAGAGACGTGGCGAACCTGGGAGGTGTTCCGTCCTCCATGGGATGAGTTAAAATGTACGAAAATGTGTCCTTAGGAAACCCAACTTTGGACGAGATGAGGGTTAGGAAAACAGATGAGGAGAGGAAGGGGGGTGAATATAAAGTGTGGAGCGGGTTATTATTAAGAAGTTACACAGCAGCGTGTCTTGTTCAAAGGGTCATATACGGGAGTCATTTATTATCGTTTGTGGAAGGACATCATTTTTTAAAGGTAATTATGCATACACAGACACACGTACGTACAAGAGAGAGAGAGAGAGTGTGTATTTGAGAACCAATGTGACTAATCATTATGAGCGTATACGGTTTCATAAACTGTCTTAAAAATAAGGAAAAATATATGATGGCTTAAGATCCACATGATGCAATTTCTGGTTCATGTATAATTCTGAAACTTTACACAATCAACCTTTTTAGTGAAGAATTTTTGTTTCGCGCAGAATCAAGTATTAAAGTAATTTGTTGTGTCTTGAACTTTTACCATAACTAAGTCTAGGACTCATGGGGGTTAAATATTCAGATCAAAACAGAATCTGTTGTGGGTGTGTGTCTCTCCTCTCCTCTCCAAAATTCTGGGGATGGATGAGGGGGGGGGGGTGGTTAGGAGGCGATAAATGGTGGTGGTGCAGAATTTTCATACTTTTGGTGAAAATAATACCTCTCATACCCTCCCTCATACCCTCCCTCATACCCTCCCTCATACCCTTCCTCTTGTCTTCCCTCCTACTCTCCCCCTGATACCCTTTCCTCTTACCCTCCCTGATACCCATTCCTGATACCCTGCCCTATTCTTGTGGATTCTATCTAAATGAATTAGTCCAGAGATAATTAATATACAAATGAATTATATAATAGAGTTCAGTAATAGTACCATGTAATTAAGTAAACTGATATAATGATAAATTCTACTTGTTTCCTTTTACGTAATGTTTCATTTACATATGTACCTTAAAAATCATTTTTTTTATGCACTGCTTAATTTAACGCCCAGGTGACCTGTGTGTATGGGAAATTTAAATACACAGATGATTAAGAAAAAAACTCATCTTACAAGATTTTCTCCTCTTAATCTTAGTCGTAGCTGGAATTCACTCATATAATCTTAATTGGGTACAGCAGGATTTGTAAATAAGTGTAAGACCAATTAAACATTTATTACGTGTTCCTAGTATAATGTTAGTTATGTTTCACCCAATTTTTAGCTCGTAACTAAATTCATTTGTCTTCTCATTTGAGG